>NW_015169911.1:63057-93916 GCF_001447785.1 Gekko japonicus | reverse complement strand
ATCCCTCCTCAGGGCCAAAGAACACAAGGAGCTCTTTTGCATTTCTGGAGGGACTCTTTCAGCCACAAAGGATTAAATCTGCAGCAGAAGGACCCAGAGAGGGGAAGGGACTTCTTCAGTCCACTTGTTTCCCCACTAAAACACCCTCCATATTGTGACCCTCACCCTAAGGGATGAGACACGACGTCTGAATAGAAATACCACTGGGGAGAAAAGAGCGAAGAAGCCCCTTCCCCTCACTAAACTGCAGCTTCCCTGGCTGCATTTTGGGCAAGGGGAAAAAACAACAACAACTTCAGAGAGAAAAAACCCAGCATGCCTCTGTATCCCAGCTACTCTTTCTTCCCCTTAGAACCAGGAAATGCTGAACACCCCCTAGCTCAATTCAGGATCGGTGGGTTGTCTTATCAGCATTTCCAGGAAGCCTTTCTTTGTAGGTGGGACACCCCTGATCTCTTTTCAGAGACTCTTCCTGGCTTGCAGTGCTGGTGCACGCACACAAATGGGGCCTGGACACAGATTCACCCCACAGCAGAGAGCGTCTTCGGATGTCAACTGATTCTGCCTCAAAATAAAACAACAGAGATCAAAAACGATAATAAAAGGTTCTAGAACTAGGATGAACAAGCAGGGGTAGACTGCCCACCAGGTGGCCCTAGGTGTTTGCAGGGAGCCCCAGGGGCACTAAGAGAGCAGAGTTCTGTGGCAACCCCAGCCCAGGTATAACTCTGCTTGGAACTGCAATGTTCAGTGTACCTTTGGGGGTTGATCTGCTGAATGCTGACCTTCTGTGAAGGAATGTCCAAATTGGAAGGGGCGAGGCGGTCACGTGGGTTGGTTTTTCTGCTATTTGGACTTCCTTCCCTCCCCCAATACTAGTTCCAGAATCTCTTCACTCCCCAGCCAGGGTGACACTTACGAGCAGGTCTTGGCTTTCCTTCTCCACATCTTCTCTATATGCCACAATTCTTTCTCTCTTTTTCTTCAGACTCTCCACACAGCTGCAGAAGTGATCCTGGGGGGGGGGGGGAACCAAAACAGATTTTTTCCCCCCATTTAAGAAGTTTACTATAAAACATACAAGAAACAAAACTGTCATTAAGGGCCAGACTAGATATAACTGCCCCATGTCCGTAACAGGAACTTCAACAACATTTCTCCAAAGCTAAACACAGCGACCTTTCTCATGGGAAGGGTGCCCCACTTCAATGCAGAAATATTCCCAGTGGCCACACTGCTTCCTCTGGGGAGACTGACTCCACGCTTTGCCCACCGTTCTACCCCGGCCACAGGACAGGTTTTTTTACATTTACATTTACATTAACAAAATATTATACATAGTATATCACTATGCCGTGTTAACACAGCAGAAATATACCCTGTAGTGACAATTCTTTAGAAAACAGTTAAAAGCTCACTGGACGACACACACAGAGACAGGCACCAAACCCACAGTAACTGAAATTGGGAAAGCAGTGTGTGCATGTGTGGGTGTGTGTTAAAACTGGGAGTCAGGCAGCTGCCCCCTCCTAGCTCAGCCCTGCCATAGGTTGGTCAGATGTTCACACAGCCAGAGAGGAAGGGAGTCCATCTCCCCATCACCCCACTTTAGCCTCAGCAGGGGGGCAAGGAGGCAATGCCCAAGGGAGCCACCTAGCCGGGAAGGAGGCAGCAGAGAGACCAAGAAGACGAAGGGGAGGATCCAGGGCTCTTCCTCACCATCCTCCACACTGTTGACTTCCTACCTTGTACTCTTCGGAGGCCTCCTCGAGAGGAAGGGTTTCATGATCTTTGTGCTCCTTGGATCGGTCACAGACCACACAGATGAGGACTTCATCGTCCTTGCAGAAGAGCTTCAGCGACTCCTGGTGCTTCTGGCAAACTCCCTCTTTTCCGGCTGTCACCACTACCTGATGTGTGAGAGAGCTGTAGGAGGGGTACTGAAGAAAAAGAGAGTTGTGAGGGAAAGGAGGGAGAGGGAAGCCATGTGGGTTCTGGGGCAGAGACCAGGGAAGCCTCAAGAGAGCTGCGGCTGTACCAAGAGCCCCAAGAGGAGCACCAGCCAGCACCACAGACAGCCACCCCAAGCCACAGCAGACAGAGAGGGAGAGACTCGGAGAAGGCCTCAGAGAGACAGGAAAAGACGCTCATTGCCTCTTTGGTTCCCACTTTCAGTTGTGAGGCCTACATTTTATGCGTGTGTCCTGCTCTGATGCCCCTCCCGTCCACTTTGGATTAAACCCTACTTGTATTTTAAGTTCTACCTGTAAATGGTTGCCAGTGACTGGAGTGTCTGGGAACTGTTTTTAAATTGTTTTCTTTCTTTCCTCGATTTATATCCTGCCCTTCCCACAGGATAGGCTTTCGTTCATTGACTTTCAAAAAGAATCGGAGGCTTACTCAAAACTGCTTAGGGTGCCTACTAGCCATCCTCCCTCTTAGGACCCCCCCCCCTTCATCAACAAACTCAAGTCCCATAATGTCTTCCCTCCGCTGGGGTTGGTGGGGGAAACTGGGGTTACACAAGTTGTGATTAAGCCTCCCACTCTTTTGAAAGTCAGTGAACGAATCACAACTCGCAGTCCCAGGTCAACCACATCCTCCCTGCACCTGCTTTAAGCTGCCTTTGCAGTGTGCCAGTGGAGCCCCCAAACACCACCTCTATTCCTTTTTTTTTTCAGTGCACATTCCTGGGGGGCTATGATGACAAACCTCCAAAAGTGGATCCAAATCTGTAAGGCAGTGAAGCTGGACCTGCATGAACACGATGGACCCCAATAGGTTTTTAAGATACCTTTCAGATTAAACTCCAAACCAGAATGTCCACCCTCTCACAAAAAACATCTCCTCCTAGGCGGCCCTCCAGACAACACCATGAACATCACCAACACATGACAATTCTGATACTGGCACAACAAGCTGATAATCATTCTGATGTGAGTTGAGTTTGAATTGATCTGCCCTCCTTGGATCTTAATTCTTCCACATTTAATAATCATAAGAACAGTAATAGTAGTTAGTAGTAAAATGAGACATTCCTTCACATCCTGAATCCACAGTACACAGATACTGGCACAACAAGCTGATAATCATTCTGATGTGAGTTGAGTTTGAATTGATCTGCCCTCCTTGGATCTTAATTCTTCCACATTTAATAATAATAAGAACAGTAATAGTAGTTAGTAGTAGTACACTGGTCACCTGTGGGTTCCTTGTGGTTTCACCTGAAACCCCTTAACTCCCCTCTCTAATTTCTCTGTTTTAAGGACTTCTGCGTTCAGCCTGGGCCTGAGAACACGTTTAGGGCCCTGACTCTGAGACTTGGCACAAAGTTAGCCCTGACCCAGCCAGCAGCGCCAGTTGTGTAGTGTTTGGTTATTGGGAACAACACGCATACTCCTCTCGCCTTCTGCTCCTCCCTTCCTATTCCCAATGATAGATCCACAGTACTAGAAGCCCCTCTTCATTACAGACCCACATTTGGGGGGCTGGGCAGAGGCCTCCTTGGGTAGTGAAACCTCTTGGACTGGCCACGTAGCTCCATCTCAGTATAGGAGGGCCAAGGGGATGGCTACTGAAAATAATGGAAAGGTCTCACCCTAAGTGGGGAGAAATGGGATTCTATGGCACATGATTCTCGGCCTGTTAGTGAAAGGCCAGGGGGGGGCACTGTTACGGAGTGGGCTGCCAGCAAAGGGCGATCTCCTGGTGGGATGGGTTGAGGAAGAGAAGCCATCCCCCACAATCACGATGAAACCCTCCTCCTCAAACACCTACTTTTGATCCCTTTATTACTAGCTGCTGCTTTGCAAGCCACTTTCTGGCCCATGGGGGGGGGGAGCGGTGGAGAGAGGAAATAATATATTATATATTGTATTCAATGTCACATGATATTAAAAGTTACAACCCTAAGCTTGAGAGATCTTTGCCCCAAAGTGAAGTTTTGAGCAGGGCGCCAGAAAGCCTCCCTCCAGAGATTTCTCACCTTGTTGTCTTGGAGAGCCTCCTCGAGAGGAACCACCTCGTGATCCCTGTGCTCCTTGGATACCCCGCAGACCGTGCAGACGGGGACTTCGTCCTCCTTGCAGAAGAACTTCAGGGGCTCCTGGTGCTTCTCGCAGAGTCCCCCCTTCTCTTCCGAAGGACGGAGCTTCTTAATGATCTCCACAAAGTTGGCCAGCTGCCGGTTCGGCCAGAATTTCCTCTTCGGGGCTCTTCCCCTGCACTGGGGGCAGGAAGGCTCGGTCCCGGACTCCTCCCACCTCCGGGTCAGGCAGGCTTGGCAGAAGTTGTGGCCGCACTCGGTGAGGGTCACCGGGTCGCTGAAGAACTCCAGGCAGATGGAGCAAGAGGCTTCCTGGCACAGCTCCTGCACGGGGTCCTCCGCCGCCATGGCCGCCTCGCTTTCTAAGGCAGCGGAGGGGGCGTTTCCCTGCTTGCCAAAATGACACTCTCTGCCGGCGCCCAATCAACGGCCCGGGAAGGAAAGAGCCGCCAGAAGAACAAAACCCCTTGAAAAGAGGAAGAGGAAGCCGACCTTGGGACGGAAACGGCTCTTTTGCATCCCTTTGGCCGGCCTTTGCAGGCGCCGCGGAGGGGGAGACCCTTACCGCGGTACTCCAGGGGATTGGCCTCCTGGGACTTAGGAGAGGCTCCCCTGCTGGGCTTCAGGGGCTGCCGTCAGAGCTTTCCAACAGCTCCCCCCCCCCCAAAAAAAAAGCATCCTGGGAAGGCTTCCCCAAAGACAAGAAAAGCGCTCCGGGGAAATTGGAAGGAATGGGCGGGGCGCAGCAGAACACGTTTCCCGAGGGGACTGACCCCATTCATCTGCTTCTTCCCCATACAACATCCGGTGTCTCATCTCCCCCCCACACCCCTCTTACCTGCGGAAGGGGGGGAGGGGGAGGGCAGAAACGCTCCAATTTCCGCTAGTGAGCGGGCTCAAAGCAAGTAAAGAAGGTCGAATCCTTCGGATGCGATCCCGCGGCTCTGCCTTACCCCTTCACGCTTTCCCACGACAGCGACACGCGTCCTTGTTCCCTGCAAACCCAGATCTGGATGCCGATTCCGGATCCGCAAGGGAGGGCAGAATAGCCTGAGCCACTGCAGACACCGAGAAGGGGAGTCACATTTCTGAAGGCCCCCCCCCCCGCGTTAAAGGAAAGTCCACGCAGGCAGAAAAGCAGCACAGTAGAGAAAGGGCGGAGAATATAACCTTCCTCCCTGAAGGGCTAGTTTTCTACTGGAAAGGCGGGAGATTACTAGGGTTTTAGTTGTGTGTATACAATCTAAGCGGGCAGCCATTTGCAATGTGCCAGTGGAAACCTTTAACCTTTACTTTAGTGGCGCCCCTAAGCCCCCCCCCTCCTTTCTTTCAATGCACATTGGGGGGGGGGGGGCTTTGATGACAAACCTCCAAAAGTGGATCCAAATCCGTAAGGCGGTGAAGCTGGACCTGCATGAATATGATGAACCCTGATCGGTTTTTAAGACACCTTTCAGATTTAACTCCCAACCACAATGTCCACCCTTTCACAGACAGCCTCTCCTGCTAGCTGGCTCTCCAGAGAACAGTCTTCACGTTATAAAGGAAGGACGCTTCTGATACTGGCACAACAGGCTGATATTCAGTCTGGTGTGAGTTAACTTGGGTTTGATTTGGAGTTTTGCTCTCCCTGGATCTTAATTCTTCTATATTTTAAAATACAAGTAATAATCATGATGATAACTTTAATATTAATAGAGACATCCCTTCACATTCTGGATCCATAAGGATTCAGCATGCAGGGCACCTGTAGGTTCTTTGTGGTTTCACCTGGAAACCCCTTAACTCCCCTTTCTAAATTCTCAGGACCTCACAACCCTTATCTCCTGCAGTGCTGTTTGCCCTCAACGAAACCTTTTAGCCTAAACATCTACACGGTCACCATCTTGCTCTTAGTTTAGATCATGGGGAAATACTCAGAGGCTCTGTTTAAGGACGTCTGCCTGCAGCCTGGTGCTGAGAAGAGGTTTTGGGCCCCAGCTCCGAAACTTGGCATAAAGTTAGCCCTGACCCAGCCAGCCTTGCTAGTTGTGTAGTGCTCAGTTTCTGGGAACAAGATGGACACTCCTCTTGCCTTCTGCTCCTTCCTTCATATTCACAATGACAGATCCACAATGCTGGAAGCCCCACTTCTTCAGAGGCCCACATTTGGGGGGCTGGACAGTGGCTTCCTTGGGCAGTGAAACCTCTTGGATTGACCATGCAGCTCCACCTCAGTATGGGAGGGGGCCAAAGGGATGGCCACTGAAAAGAATGGAAAGGCCACACCCCAGGTGGGGAGAAACAGGATTCTATGGCACAAGTTCCTCAGCTAATGGTGGCCTGTCAGTGAAAGGCTGGCGGGGGGGGGGGGGGGGGATACTGAGAGGGCTGCCAGTAATTCACTGCTGCAGGAAGTGGTGGCATCTACAAGCATAGACAGCTTCAAGGGGGGATTGAATAAACATATGGAGCAGAGGTCCATGAGTGGCTATCAGCCACAAGGTATCCTTGGACAATCTGATCCTTGCAGTGTGTTCCCCAGCCCCTACTGCTGGCGGCCATCAGGTAAGGAGGCTGGAGAAAACTGACTCCCCTTGTCAGATTTGATCGTGAAGTCCACTAGTTTAGTGACTTTTTTGTGTGTGGGGGGGCAGCATCTTGACTTATTTGTGCTCCCTTTTTTGTGTGTGTGTGTGTGTCCTTTTGATAAAGGAGAAGAGTCCATTGTAAAGGCCTGGCATGGAAGCAGGCCCAAGGAATCAAATCTATGGAAGACATCCTCAGTCCTAGTAATGTCAACTGGTGCATGAGGTTCACTGACCCCTGCCGGGTTTCTTTCACCCCTTCCAACAGTTTTTCCTGCTTCTTTGCAGGTAGAAACACTTTGGCCGTCCTCGTCTGAATCTTGGCCCTTAAGTGGACCGTGTTCCCTGGCGGGTATGAGATTATTATTATTACTTTAACACTTGGTGCTCACTTCCTCTGCCTCCTAGGCTCTGTAGAGGATATCATCCAGGTAAGGATAAAGGTGGATTCCTTGATGTCATAGGTAGGCTAACAGAACTACCAGGTCCTTGGAAAACACTTTTGGGAGTTGAGATCAGCCCAAAGGGTAAGACCTTGTATTGGAAATGCTGGCCCTGAAAAATCAAAAAAGGGAAGAACTGTCTGGAAGGTGGAATATGCAGGTAAACACCTTGAAGGCCTAAGGGTGTCATCTGGTTGTCCTGCTGTTTGTAGAATGCAGTTCAGTGATTTTAAAAAAAAGCTTTATTAGGTTATTGCATACATTACATAATATCTTGTGAAGCATTTTGCACATTACATAGTAACTTAAAAGACAGTTTGCGCATTACCATAGGATAATAGCTCTCTTGTAATAAAATGATGCAGATTAACATACATACACTGCCAGATCGGCCTTTTATAATCTTCGGCTGGTACAGGGAGCGGTGGTGCAGGCAGTATAACGCCTGCAAAGTAACATCTATAGTGAACAGCCATAATGGCTGTTCGAATCTCCACCGCGGCCGGAGTGAGCTCCCGGCCTTAGTCCCAGCTCCCGCCAACCCAGCGGGCCGAAAGCAGTTAAAAACACCTATGCGAGTAGGCGAATGGGTACCTACCCTTAGAAGGGTAGGGGGCACCTGTCTCTAATGAAAGATCGTGGAGCACGGCGAGTGACGGCAGAGTCATCAGCGGCAAGAAAATGGCGGCGACGGAGCATCTGGCGGTGAAAGAAGGGCGGCGATGCGGCGGCTGCAGCAAGAACAGAGCGATCTCTGGCGGCAAAATGAACACCATGCAGTGCGACGGAGGCGAGAGACTGAGGGGCGCCCGATGACGCGCGGCGCCTGGGAAGGCGGAGCCGACAGGATTGAGCCGAACCAGGAAGCAGAGCGTGAAAGCCGGGCGCCTGCGCAGTCCCGCTGGCCGACAGGCGCTAGGAGTATGCCAGGAAAAAGATCGCCGGAACAATGCCGCGCCGGAGAAACAACAAGCCGCTCAAGAACTAAGGGTGCTGGTAGGTTTCCCCATCCCATTACTGTGGCCCAAGTTAGGGAAAAGAATGGTTCCTAGAACCACAACAAAATGTAAACCGCCCAGAGACCCCTAAGGGGGTTAGGGCGGTATAGCAAATGTAAGGTAAATAAATAAATAAATATACTTTATTGGTTGTTCCTATAACTATTGGAGTGTTTTGTATACAGGAGGTCCTGTGCTTGAGTCGGACCGGATCGGGGTTAGGGCTCCCGCTTCCGACCTTCGATGGGGCACCTCTGGTGCCAGCTTCGGAGGCTAGGAGCTTGGGAGTGCTCCTGGACCCCATCTTAACGATGGAGACCCAGGTGGCAGCCACTGCCAGATCGGCCTTTTATAATCTTCGGCTGGTACGTTAGTTGGTTCCTTTCCTCAACCACAACGACCTAGCTACAGTGATCCATGCGTCACCTCAAGGCTAGATGACTGTAATGCTCTCTACATGGGGCTGCCTCTGTCGCAAATCCGGAAGCTGCAGCTGGTGCAGAATGCTGCGGCCAGGCTGTTGGTGGGCGCCCCTAGGTGGGAGCACACCCGACCTGTACTGAAAGCGCTGCACTGGCTGCCTATAGCATACTGGATTCGCTTCAAAGTCCTGGGGCTCACCTTTAAAGCCCTACATGGCCAGGGTCCGACATACCTGAGGGACCGCATTTCTCCACATATTCCCCAAAGAGCACTTCGGTCGGGGTCACAACACCGGCTGGTGACCCCGGGCCCCAAGGAGGCCAGGCTCCTATCTGGTGGAATGAGCTCCCGGAGGAGATCAGGGCCCTGCGGGACCTCGTGCAGTTCCGCAGGGCCTGTAAGACGGAGCTCTTCCCAGGCTTTCGAGTAGGAGCCGCTACCGCCGCTACCACCACTGCTCCAGTACGGAGCGATACCGCCGGAGGGCCAGGTAACATCTATCTACGGCCCTACCTCTCCCCTTCTGTTATGCAAGATGTTGGGAGTTTTAAAAAAATTGCATCTGATGGAATTGAATTTTAACTTTTTTATCTATTTACCGCCGCTGTGTTGTATGTCTCTTTAAGATGGAGTTGTATTGTTTCTACACACCTGAAAAGGATTAAGAGAGGCACTCCTCCCTCTCTCCGTTTTTAAGCCTTCTTCCCTGCAGGTCGGGGCTTGTATTATTGAGGATACTACTGAATAAAAGGAGTCACGGATCTGAACTGTGCTGTACTTGTGTGTAGTGACTGCGGGCCTCCTCCGGGCTAGGACGAGTTGCACCGCTCTCTATTAACAGACATTACATGGTGTCGGAAGTGGGATATTTGGCCAATTGCCTCCTCCGCTTTTATTACAAGGTAATCTTGCTGAAAACTGGAAGTGTTTCGTGTCTACTTAACAGCTACAGGAGCTGATCGTTTTTCAAGTAAGCAACAAATTGCTCTTTTTAAACTGTGTTGGTGAAGAGGCTGTGGCTTTGTATTAGTCTAGCCGTGGCCAGTAGTATTGCTGATAATTCTTTGGTGGTGCCTGTTCTTGTATTGTCCCAGAACTTGTGCTTCTTTACTCTTAGCTCAAGATGGACAGATGTGTCAGTCTCTCTGTAGATGTAGAAAAGAGCAAGAGCCCAGTAGTACCTTATTCTCACTTCTTCATATACCCATGGCTTCAATTCTTTTTGATTTAGAATTGCTCTCCAGTCCCTGGCTCTTTTGGGGACTACAAATAGAATGGAATGAATCCCATGGAAATGCTGTTCTAAGGGCCCTGGTTTCAGCACTGCCCCTATGTGCATTAAATGTTGAATAGGTCACCACAGAAGAAAAGGTGTCTCTGTTCTGTCTTGGGAAGTGGGGGAGCACAAAAGTGAGGGAACTGCTGGAATTGACCTCCAACCATAGAGTCAGGTGGTTGGTCTTTGTTTTGCTGGTTCCTGTCCTGTTTGTTAGGAGGGAGCGGTCTCTGATCTGAACCTATAGCCAAAGGTGCGGGAGCGCCTAAAGTCCTTTAGTTCCTTTTTAATGCTGATGAATCCAAAAGGGACAGAAGGTCCACCTTCCAATGATTTAGCCATAGGGTAATTCTAGCCACTGTATTGGTGGCCTGTGCTCTGGCAGTGAACTGCATGGCCTCTTGGGATGCGTCTGCTGCAAATTTTGCAGCCCTTTAATCTTTAGCATGGATCCCTTAAGGGTCAAGGGGTCAGTGTCAGGCTCTTGGAGGAGGTTAGCTGGCCAAATCATGATGGCCCTGGCAAAATCTGAGAGTATGGAGGGTGGCTCAGATTGTCAGAGAGACTGCTTCAGGGGATTCCATACGGCCATCTCATTATTATCGATAGTATTTTCATCCAGTGAATTGTTACATGTGTTGGCCACAGCCTTAGGCAGAACTGCTCCTGAATGTAAGACTACTACTGGAGCATCTTGCAGAGGGAACTGAGGTCTTTCATGTCACATTCCAGAAAGGCAAAGACCTTTTTATTTTTAATGCCTGCAAGAAAGTGCTGTTGCCTGGAACTCCCCATGCTTCCATTAGTATGTAATAAGTGGCGCAGGCAGTAAAAGCCTGCAAGTAACTCCATTAGTGAACAGCCATAGGCTGTTCGAGACCCACCACGGCCGGGGTGAGCTCCCGGCCCTTGTCCCAGCTCCTGCCCACCCAGCGGTTCGAAAGCTCTGCAAGTAGATAAATGGGTACCTGCTCTAGGAGTAGGGGGCATCCTCCTTCCTTCGGGGCGGTGTGCAGCAGGAGAGATGGTGGAAACAGCGGTGTGGCGGTGCGGCGTGGCAGAGACCCGGGGACTCGGCAGGAAGCATGGCGACCATCCGATGCAGAGCGGCAGCGGAATCCAGACGAGGATTGGACCGGAGGTTTGGTGATGCGGCGCGCAGCGCGACGGAGCCAACTGGACATAGATTGCAGCTGCAGCCGTCGCACAGCCGCGCACCGGGGGGGAAAGGTCTCACCAGAAGGAGTCGCTATGAATAAGAGCTGTGCCAAAAAACGCCGTGCCAGGAGGTGAAGTGCCCACCATGAAGGAACCGGGAGAAGAAAGAGAGAGCCCTGCTGCCTGGGTGCTGGTAGGCTGTCACCTTCCCCTGTATAATTGTGGCCCTAGATAGGTATAACTAATTACATGTAAACCGCTCCGAGCCTAGGGGAAGGAGCGGTATAGAAGTTGAACAAATAAATAAATAATTTTTTGGGGGGGGGAGATGGACACTTTAAGGACCCTTTGGATGGTCTCTCAAACCCTCTAGTCTAGTATCTAAATTAGATGAAGCCGATGATGTAAGTTTTTCTGTTGTATCCAACTGGAATTTCTCTGTTAACCTTTCCAAGGTCATTAATATTAAGATCTAGTTTTTAAAAGTAATGGTTCACTGGTACCGTACTCCACTGCAAATTCACCATACAAATTCATCCTACTCACCCATGTGTTGGAAACGATGTGGGTCTCCTGATTCTTTTTCTCCACTGTTGGTGGTCCTGCCATCTCATCCAAAATTTTTGGTCATCTATCTGAGACCAAATTTCTATCATAGGTCTCTCTATTCCATTACGCCTTGACTCACTGTTGCTAAACTTGTGAGATGATCCTCAAATCCCCCAAATTAAGAAAGATTTGATTTCTATATTATGCGCCACTGCGAAGTCTACAATCACCTCCTGGAAATCTCTCTCACCCCCAATTCTTAAGATTTGGTACAGGAACATATGGGATTATCCCACAATGGAAAGGACACTGATACAAACCTCAAATAAAGACTCTTACTCTGAAGTACCTATTCTTTTTATTAGAACTTTGTGATGTGATAATCTGTATTTGGCATACAACAGTTTATTGTCACTGATTTGTCTTTGTATCTATGTTAACTTTTCAATAAAAACCTAAAAAAAGAAACTGGAGGGTCAGCCTTGCTCCAAGCCAATAGTTTACCTGCCTGGTGTGAGAGGAGGCATGACCTGACCACTTTGGATGACTTCCCCCACTGAAGAAGAGCCTTTCTGAATCCGAGGCTCAGTCAGGCAACACTTCCATATTTCTCCCCTCAGCCAAGGAGGGAGAATGTGCCTCCATTCAGGCTGCCACACAGCCAAAGCCCTTGAAAAGAGCCCATGAATCCGAGGCTCTGTCACACCACACCTCACAAGGGAGGGTGCCTTCATTCAGGCTGGCAGGCAGACAAAGCCTTTGAAAATAGCTTTTTTGAGTCCAGCTCTATCAAATCATGCCTTCAGGGGAAATGGATAAGCATAAGGAACACAGATCCATCAGTGGCTGTTGGCCACAAGGTACAGATGGATCAAAATTACGTTTAAGTCAGTTTTGGTGACTGGGACCCTGGAGAAGGCCCTTGAAGAGCTACAAAAACAGTACTCTTAAGCAATATTTTTATTAATGGCCCTGGTGTGAGAGTTGGAGGTGGCCTTTTAAAGTCACCAAAAAGAATGGCAGGAGGGTCTCTCCAGAGAAGGAGGCTCCAGAGAACTCATAGAGAAGGGCTGCTTGGCCAGCATCGAAAAAGGCCACTCGTCCCCCAGTGTAGTTCAGGCACACTCGGATCCTCTTGAGCTCTCCACTCATAGTCAGGGAGGTATGACTGCCTTTTACAGTAGCCCTGTAGAGGCCCTTCCACTTCCCCACAGCCCACATCCCTCCCTCAGTACTAAAGGTAAGTTTTCCCTTTCTCCCCATGGACTTTCTGGCCACCCCCACCATCCATTCTTCCTCACTTCCCACACAGACTTCCCAGAAATGGCAGCCTGCTGTGAATCCCTCAAGGCCCAGGACTGCACCATATGAGTCAAATCTCTCAGGATTGCTGGGCAGAGCTTGAGCTTTGTCTCCTTGTCTCACACTTTTCTTATCCTCAGACAGGATGAGTGTGGGATAGGCCGTATCTGGATCCAGCATCACATTTGCTGCTGTTGGGGGGAGATGAGGAGAGAGAAGAGAAACAGATTCAGCAGGGAGACAATTGGATGATTTGTTTGACATACCCACGTAACACTATGGTTAGCATCCCCCCCCATAGTCTAGGATAGGCCGTATCTGGAGAAGCAGATTCAGCTGGGAGACAAATGGTAGAGTTGTTTGACACACCCACGTAACACTATGGTTAGCATCCCCCCCCATAGTCTAGGATAGGCCGTATCTGGAGAAGCAGATTCAGCTGGGAGACAAATGGTAGAGTTGTTTGACACACCCACGTAACACTATGGTTAGCATCCCCCCCCCCCCATAGTCTAGGATAGGCCGTATCTGGATCCAGCATCACATTTGCTGCTGTTGGGGGGAGATGAGGAGAGAGAAGAGAAACAGATTCAGCAGGGAGACAATTGGATGAGTTGTTTGGCACACCCACCTAACTCTAAGGTTAGCATCCCATCTATATCTGTTCCCTGTGAATCTCCTTGGCTGTTAGGACATTTATCTCACTTTGGCTTCTTCTGTTTCCCCTTTTCCTCAATTTAGTTTTTGCCACAGGTACTCCTTCCTTCCCCTGTCCTATTTAATGAATTCAGTCCCACCCTAAAGTCAGAACAGACTCCCTGGACTTGAAGACAGCAGCATCCCAAGTGACTACAGCCTGTCCCCCACATCCTCTATGAAAGAAGTACCCCGAGAAGCAGGATTATATATTTCATCCAACGTTATAAAGAAAAAAAATCATATGTGAAAGAGCACTTACACAAACACCCTGACCACACAAAAATGAGTAGATGCACAGAACGGATTGAACTAAGTGGATCTTAGACCTGATCCTAGATATGTCTCAAGCAGTGTTCCCTCTAAGTTGAGTTAGTGTGAGCTACCTCACAGTTGTTTAGGCTCCGGCTCACACATTTTTGTCTTAGCTCAGGAAGGATGGCTCGAGAGCAAACTAATTTATGCAGTAGCCAAATCACTCACTCACAACTTTAATGCCAGGAGCTCACAATGGAGAATTTTTGCTCACAAGACTCCACAGCTTAGAGGGAGCATTGGTCTCAAGAATGACATTTCTGCTAAAATTATTAGGATTTCCAGAGCTACTTTCAAGATTAGCATCTTTGTCTTTGGCCAGAATTTCTTAATCTCTGATTGAACAGGGAGCAGGCCTGAAATCTCAGCAAAAGAAGAAGAAAAAGAGGTTGGATTTATACCCCGCCCTTCAGTACCCGAAGGAGTCTCAGAATGGCTTACAGTCTCGTTTCGCTTCCCCTTCCCACAACAGACACCCTGCGAAGTAGGTGGGGCTATGAGAACTCATTCGAGAACTGCTCTTGAGAGAACAGCTCTGACAGAGCCATGACCAAACCAAGGTCACACCAGCAGCTGCATGTGGAGGAGTGGGGAATCAAACCTGGTTCTCCCAGGTTAGAGTCCACGCTCCTACCCATTACACCAAAGTTAGCAGCAGGTTGACAAAGGACTCACAAATATATCCTCTGCTAAACTCTGAACCAGCCTTTAATTATTACTTTCAAAATAAACCAAAATCCCTCCTTTCCTGTCATTCCAGGTGTCTCCCTTAAGCAAAATCTAAAACACCCCCATAATATTTTCTGTGCTTCACAGTGTAGGTACCTTGGAGGGATGGAAGAACAGTGTGATTTACATTCCCTGGAAACTTAACGTGAACCAAATATCTGTGACTTCTAGTGAGAAGCAAGTGCTTCAGGACCAAGCTACAAATGTCAGGACAGAAAGAAATAGTTCTTTCCACAGAGTGATTAAAATGTGAATTTTGCTGCCAGAGGGTGTTGTAATGGCTACAAGCACAGATGGCTTTAAAAGGAGGATTCGTCCAGGATAGACCTCTCAGTGGCTACTAGCCATAGTGACTAAAGAGAACCTGCGTGTTCAGAGGCAGTAAAACTCTAAAAATATCAGTGCCAGGAGGCAACATCAGGGGAAGGCCACAGCCTCTATGCCCTGTTGTTTGCCCTCCAGAGTAATTCACTGGCTGCTGTGACAGACAGGATGCTGGATTAGATGGGCCACTGGTCTAATTCAGCAAGCCTCTTTTTATGTTTTTGTGAGATGAAAGGACACAGTTCACCCCCTCAGAGTTCACCTTCTCTGCCATCCTGAGAAACCCTGTCAGGCCTCCTCAGAACAAAGCATTGAGGGTCTGGCTACAGCAGGGAGGGTGCAATTTTGGGGGACAAAACAAGAAGGCCCAGGTAAACTTGATCACTGGAGAAGAATCAAGTACAGGAACACAAAAGCTTTTTAATTTAGAAATAGTTGACTTGTACATAAAGTGTACCTTTCTGCAGGTCAAGTCCAGAATCCAGAGTGTCTGAGGAAGGAAGAGCAATAAAAAGTAAGTAGCTGACCCTTGTGCATATCATACATTTTTGCAACAAAAATATCAGTTAACATTTCCCCCCAGTTTCGACTGAAAGGTTAAGGAGAAGCAGCTTCTAGGGAGATTCCTCCCCCAGATTTTACTTCTGTGCAAATATTAAGATTGGTTCCATTTAATGTGAGTTCATTTTTCATTCCTAATTATGGCCGCTGTTGGACTGAGAAAATAAATGGAAAATGTATCTGTGACGTCCTCCTTATTAGGGAGGTCTGGTTTCCCTTTAAAAGTGTTCTTTATTTTGTTCTACTAGGGTATATCCGGCTGCCACCAGGAAATTTAAGGCTTTCCAAACCTTTATACTTTACTGTTGCTCTTACTATCTTGGTAGACCGAGTACAAGGCTTACGAGGAACTATGTGATCCTGAGGAAGTATTCCTTTCAGAGCTTGTATACTTGAATAAAAAAGGATTTATTGAAGTAATTCATAAATAAAAGGGTAGAACAAAGTAACCAGTAGGGAGTAAATCATGAACAAATGCTTAGTGTATCACACACAATCTGCTCCCTTACTGACAGGGATCTTTCAGGTAACTCTGCAACACTTTAACTCAAGGTCATATATGTTCACTGTTTCTCTCCAGGACATACAGCCTTTCCTATAACTTGTCTTCAATTAAGCTTTCATTTAATTTTTCCTATTCTCTCAGCCTTCCTTCTGCTTCTCACTTCCCTCACACACCGAACTAACTGCTTGTCTAACTCATTCCCCACACAGAACTGCTTGTCTCTCTTTTCACACACAGAACTAACTTAACTTATCAACTGTCAACATGTAACTGTAACTCTTGACTGACATACATACTCATCCACTCATTTTCACTTCCAAAACCCCACCCCCTCTCTGTCAACCACCAATCATACCACGCTCACTTTTCTCAACCAGTCTAGTCTACTTACCACAGCCATGCAACCAAACTTTTAAAGAGACACACATACACATAAAACAAGGAATCGCCACAGTATCAAATTTGGCAAACTGACACTTCACTCTCCAAAAAGGAGACCAAGAGTAATCCTGAACATGATTATCCAAAAGTTAACTGCTTTGAGATACTTGAGAGTTGCTTCACAAAAGTATGCTAAGGCCCGCAACCCAAGGGTCCAGTCCAGATAAGCTTAGGATGCTTTCATACAGTGGTTTTGCTCCCATTTGGCAACCAGAATGGAGCAGGGAAGTTTTGAGATCTGTCCTGCTTTGCTCTGGACTGCACCAAATCCTGAGTATTTTGTCTGAACCCCTGGCTTTCATTAAAAAAAGTCTCCAGACTTCCTTGTTATGGAGATACTAAAGGGAAAGTGAACCCCTTTTTCTCTGCAATGAAATCTGCTAGAGACTTTTAATGAAAAAAATAAAAACTGGGTATTCAGAGGAACCAGGAGATCATAGCAATGTGTTATAGCAATTAGAATTTTTAAGGGATCCGGCTGCATATTTCCCCTTATATCTAGGCAATGAAAAAGGCTAGAAAGTTACTTTAAAAAAATCATCAGTCATGGAAATAGATGTTTATAGTGTCCATCCGCAATAATGATTAGTCAATTAGCAATTAGAGAAATCCTCCCTGGGGGAGGGACCTGCAGTAATATGTGGACAAGAAAACTGCTGTCTGGAGATGAAATATTTTCTCATATGTGGTGGACATGAACAAAGCAAGACAATATTGGACAAAGGTCCACAAAGAGATACAAAGGTATTAATATTTAACTGTGATGGACCCAAAAACTATATTATTAAATATCTTACCAAGCAACATCACAAGAATCCACACTGGACTATTTAAATATATGTTAACAGCAGCAAGGGTAGTATTTGCGTCTAAATGGAAAGCTGAAAAATGTCCAGAATTGACAGACTGGAAAAACAAATTGACTGAGTATGCGACAATGGCAAAACTAACATCCTATCGCCACAACAGACTCAGGCCCCGGTCACACGGAGCAGTAGCCACGCTAGAGGGACGGAAGATAGGTGGATTTTCCGGGTGCGATCTCACCGGCACATCTGGGAAGCATCATGCTCCCGTGGCGCAACCGAGGCTTCCTGTCGAAGACGCACAGTAAAAAACTAGTACCTCGGAGGTACTAGTTTCCTGAAACCGCGGGCCAAGGGCGGGCGTCTGATCGCATTTCTGGAGGTGGTTCCGGCGGCCACCCATGTCCCCTCGGAAAAAGGGTTTTTTTTTCAAAGTCTCCACAGATGCGCACACGCACCCAAGGGAGCATGCGCACATTTGATTTTTTTTAAAAACAACCAACCCGTTTGCCCCGCGCCCCGCTTCTTTGCCGCGCTGCAGGACTGTGGAGTGATCGGCACCTCCACCCTACCACGGGACCTCGATTGGTAGGTCTGCTCGAGCAACCGCGCGGTTTTTAGCCCTGTGGCTAACAGCCATGTTTTCCCCCCGCATTTTCCTGCCCGTGTGACCGGGACCTCAATTTAGAATTTCAAGAAAAATTGAAGTATGTTTTTGTTCATGAAAGAGGGTTGTTTATGTGTAAATGTAGCAATGTTTTGTATACATACTTTGTCTTGTTTTCTTTTGTTAGTATAAAATTTAAAAATGAGCACCAAAAAAAGAGAAGAAAACTGCTTATCTGGGTGCTCTGGGTTCACAGGGTTTATGAAGGCATCAACGGAGAACTGTTGCTAGGGGAAGCAGCCCCCGACTCGCTGGGCAGGTAAAACGACTGTGGGGAGAAGAGCAAAACTGGAGACTGGAGAGCAAGAGGATAGAAGGGGGCCCAATTTAAGGGTTCTTTTCCAGATTAGAGAAGGGAAGGAAGGAAGGCATCACTGCACGTCTCATCCAGAAGTTCGACCAGAATACTCAGCCCTCCCTTAGTTCAAATTCAATACAAGAATTTATTTATTTTATATAACATTTCTACACTGCCTCTACAGGAAACTGCTCAAGGCTCAAAAACATTTGCAGACCAACTTGAGAGCTGTTACTACCAGAAGTAAATGACATGCTACATTTTTCTCCCAACATTTTTCAAGACAAACAAGGTAGCGAAGATGGGGTTCCTAGTGGCCTTCCAGCCAGGTATTGGCCGTATGCAGACATGTTTAGCTTCAGAAACAGAATGTTTGGCCTTCCCGTGCAGAGTTACACCCTTCGAAGTCCAATTATTTCAATGACTCAGAAGGTGTCCCTCTGCTTAAGAGAGCACTGCCAGCCCCCCCCTTGAGACCATCCTGTGGACTCCACTAGGACCCACTCAGTCCAAGGGGCCAGTTGTGAGAGGTCCAATGTGGCCACGGGCATAGATGGGATCAGGAGGGTGTCTCCATTAAGTGAGGATGTCCTGAAGGGTCCGATCCCTCCCCTCTCTTCCATTTTGGAGGCTCATTCTGTCCCGACCTCTCTATCCAACAGTGCACGGACACATAAATGACCAGAGATCAAAATGCAAACCATTGTAAGAAAATACAGAGAAGACAATGGTATGCTAAGGCCGCAGAAGGAATTTTGATCAGAAAACATTCCATGGTGAACTCAAATGGCCTCTGGAATTGGCACACAAATTTCCTGTCCGCCTGGCCCTGCGTATGATACAAGGGACCCAGAATGTTCCATATTCAGATCTGGCCTCACCTCATGACCTCTCTGGTAAAAAGGTAAAGGTTCCCTTGCTCGAAAGCCAGTCGAATCCGACTCTAGGGTCGTGGTGCTCATCTCCGTTTCAAAGCCAAAGAGCCAGTGCTGTCTGAAGACATTTCCGTGGTCATGTGGCCGGCATGACTAAACACCAAGGCGCACGGAATGCTGTTACCTTCCCACCGAAGTGGTACCTATTTATCTACTTGCAATTTCTTGCTTTCAAACTGCTAGGTTGGCAGGAGCTGGAACTAGAGACAGCTCACTCCGTCATGCGGTGCACTCAGGTCTCAAACTGCTGAACTACCGACCTTCCACAGCCGGCAGTTCAGCGTCTTAACCACTTGAGCCACCGCAGCTCTCTGGAGCTGTTCTTTATTACCTTTCCACTGCTTCATGACAACGTCCAGTGAGTGATTGATGTCACAGAAGTCCCAGATCCTCCACTTCAATGTCAGAGGAAAAGTCACTGGATTTTCAAATGTCTTCTTTTCTTCATACCTGGAGACAAACCATGTTAAGCCACCGCCTATCCAATCCAGAATTCCTAGTAGTAGAGCAATGAAAAAAAGGCAGGAATAACCAGAAGGCCTAACTGGCGGATGCTGAAAGCTCCTCAGAGGAAGGCCAAGATAAAAATGTGACAGATAGAAAACATGTCAACTTGCTCGTTTTCTATCCACTGGCCTGTATGTATTCACAATTTGCCATTTACAAACGGATGGAAATCTGCAATCTTAGTCATAGCCAATGCTCCCTCTAGGCTGGGGAGTCTTGTGAGCAAAAAATCTACTTTGTGAGCTACTGGCTTTAAAGTTGTGAGCGAGCCATTTGGCTACTGCATGAATTAGTTTGCTCTGGAGCCATCCTTCCTGAGCTAAGACAAAAATGTGTGAGCCGGAGGCTAAAACACTGTGAGCTAGGTCACACTAACTCAGCTTAGAGGGAACATTGGTCATATCTGTCACGGTCCTGGGCCTGAAGGGCCACTTTCTTCACATGCTACCCAGATCCATCCCAGCATCAGGAGGGTCATGAGACAGAGGGATCCACTTACCTCTGCAAGGTGCTTTGGGCATCCTAAAGAAGGGAAAAGAAGAAAAGTCAACAAGTGCCATGGGCCAAATTGGGAAGACACCCCCACCCCCTCAGATCCTGGAGGGCCATGCATTCTAGCTCCTTTTATTGTGTGTCCAACTCAAGGACGGGGGCTGGATCTTTATCATAAAGCAGGAGAACTTCTTCATGAGGGAATGACATTAGCAGCCACAGTGAAGCCATTTCAGAGGACAGCTGGGTGATCTGTTGCAGAAGAGCTTGCGTGCAGCTCGCATTTCTGGTTGTTCTGAAGAGCTACCCATGAAATCTCAAATTAATTGCATCAGTTGCTCAAACATACAAATACATATACAAAAACACACAAACTTCGAAGATTCCTCCATCCACCGTCTTCTCCTGTAGCTCCCTAACAACTCAACTAAGAGCCACCCCTTCTTCTCCACTACCACCACTAGTGCCATCCCAGAGCTTCCCCTGGACCTCTGGTCAGTCACAAACTGTTTAAAATGGTGCCACATTCCCTACTGAACAAGAGAAGCACCAACAAAGGGTACTTCAATGCCTTTCTGGAACAGAGGCATCAGCGAACTCCACCCTCCCCAGTCCCCACACCACCAACATTATGAGTTACAGCCTCTTGATTCTCAGCTGAGCAAAGGAGGGCTCTATAGCAGGGGTGTCAACGGTGTGGCCTGCAGGCCGCATCTGGCCCGCACAGAGCTCAAAAACGGCCCCCAAGCAACTTCCTTCTCCTGCTTCCTTTCCCAGGGCTGCTGCTACAGCTGCACCCTAGCTTGCTTTCCCCCCAGCTCTCTCAGTGGCTCTTTGCTTTCTGCTTCTTGCCCCCCTCCCTCTCTCACACAAACACACACAGAGATAGTGCCTCATGGCTGTTTTGTGCCAGAGAGATAAAAGGACAACCCCCACCACCACCAGATTGCCTCTGCTTTCTTTGCCAGGCCCGCTCCTCCTCTTTTTTGGGGGGGGGGGGAAGAGAGAGAAAACAAAATTGGATTCCCAGCTTTAAGACCAACAATGTTTTATTCCAGATATAAGCCTTTGTGTGCAAGCACACTTCTTTGGAGAGATGGAGGGAGGGAGGGTACATTATGGAAATTATTCTGGCTTATTCTGAAAAGTTGTTGGGTTTTTTAAAAAAATGATTGGATTTCTCTGTTTCTATCTGGATTTATTTTCTTTCAAAAAGACCCCGATTAGGAATTAGAAAACTTGGATTAGTCCTTGGAGAGTGGAATGATTTCAGATGCCAAATGATAATAGCACACATTGGTAATGAAACAAGAAAACTAGGTCTCAATCCAGTCCAGAAGGATATAATTCAGCAGTCTCTCTTTCTAATCTCCCTTTGAAATTCCTTTGTAAGATCACTGCTACTCTTAGGTCAGAAACAGAATGTTGTGGTTTCTAATGTCAGACTTATGTCCATTTATTCTTTGCATCCTCCTGGACTGAATCCTCCTGGAGTAAACGGAGACCCAGGTTTCTTGTCTCATTACCAATGCTGATATCTCCACACCTACTTCCCCTCTGCATATCACATCTAATCCAATCATGCCTGCTATTGCCATTTGGCATCTGAAATCATCTTTATAAAGTTTATATCTCTGGTACCTTGTGTTACATTTTATAGCATGCGTGGCCTGGCCCAACAAAGTGACATTTATGTCACATCCGGGCCTCATAACAAATGAGTTCAACACCTCTGCTCTAAAGAAAAGCAGAAGCCAAGAAAGGGTCTGGAGCCAACCTTTTCCCCAAGGGGACCCTGCCTGTTCCTGCCACCCCCTCACCTGCAGGAGTTCATTGGCTGACTGCTGACACTTCTCCTCCATCTCCCGGATGAGGCTTTCCATAGAGGAGTGTTCCTCAGAGAGTTCGGCCAGGTGCTGGTCCCTTTTCTTTGCCACCTCCTCCTCCACCTCTTCCATCTGGGCCAGCAAACATTTCTCCTGTTCCTCCAGAAATGTGTGCAGTTGCCTGAACTTGGTTAATGTCTTTTGCTTCTCTCCTTTGGTTTGCTTCTGAGATGGGAAAATAAGAAAAGCAGACCAGTGTTAGGAACACAGCTGGCCTCTGCAGTGGGAAAGGGCACTTCAGTTAACTCCTATCAGAAGGGTACTTATGCTTTTCACAGGGAACAAAATTAACATGGGGAAGAGAAAGGAAAGAGAAGGATTCCTAAGGACTCATCCTTAAGACCCAATGAACACATGGATCTCACTCAAACTTCTGGAGGGGTTATATCAGCCACAGAGGATTAAGTCTGTAGCAGAAGACCCAGAGAGTAGAAGGGGTTTCTTCAGTCCGTTTGTTTCCCCACTAAAACACTGCCCACATGCTCACCCCTCAAACTTCCCAACAAGGGATGAGATACGATGTTTGAGTGGAAATACCACTGGGGAGAAAAGAGAACATAAGAACATAAGAGACGCCAATGTTGGATCAGGCCAAAGGCCCATCCAGTCCAACACTCTGTGTCACACAGTGGCCAGAAATACCAGTGCCATCAGGAGGTCCAGCAGTGGGGCCAGGACATTAGAAGCCCTCCCACTGTTGACCCCCCCCAAGCACCAAGAAGACAGAGCATCACTTGCCCCAGAGCCCCTATCTATACCTTGTGGCTAATTAACCCGACCGCTCTGCAGTTTCATGGAGTGCCCACGAGTTCTTGTATTGTGAGAAAGGGAGAAAAGTACCTCTTTCTTTACCTGCTCTTTCCCATGCATAATCTTATAAACCTCGATCATGTCACCCCTCAGTCGTCTTTTCTCCAAGCTAAAGAGCCCTAAGCGCTTTAACCTTTCCTCATAGGGAAAGTGTTCCAACCCTTTTATCATTCGAGTTGCCCTTTTCTGCACTTTTTCCAAAGCTATAATATCCTTTTTAAGGTGTGGTGCCCAGAACTGCACACAGTATTCCAAATGAGGTCTCACCATTGATTTATATAGGGGCATTATTATATTGGCTGATCTGTTTTCAATACCCTTCCTAATAATCCCCAGCATAGCATTGGCCTTCTTTATTGCAGTCACACACTGTCTCGACATTTTCAGTGAGTTATCCACTACAACTCCAAGATCTCTCTCTTGCTCAGTCTCTGCCAGTTCAGACCCCATCAATGTGTATTTATATTTAGGATTTTTGGCTCCAATGTGCATCACCTTGCACTTGGCCACATTGAACCCCATTTGCCATGTTGACGCCCACTCGCCCATCCTTGACAGATCCCCTTGGAGTGCCTCACAATCCTCACTGGTTTTCACCACCCTGAACAACTTTGTATCATCCGCAAATTTAGCCACTTCACTGCTTACTCCCATCTCCAAATCATTAATGAACAAGTTAAAAAGCAGTGGACCAAGTACTGATCCCTGCGGTACCCCACTGCTTACCACCCTCCACTGAGAAAATTGCCCACCTACACTCACTCTCTGTTTTCTATGAACTAGCCAGTTTTTGATCCATAAAAGGACTTGTCCTTCTATCCCATGATTTTTGAGCTTACTTAGGAGCCTTTGATGAGAAACTTTATCAAAAGCTTTCTGGAAGTCAAGGTAAACAATATCTATTGGATCCCCCTTGTCCACATGTTTGTTCACCCCCTCAAAGAACACTAACAGGTTAGTGAGACAAGATCTTCCCTTACAGAAACCGTGCTGAGTCTGCCTCAATAGGTTTTGTTCATCTATGTGCCTACTAATTCTTTCCTTAATAATGGTTTCCACCAATTTACCCGGTATCGACGTCAGACTCACTGGCCTGTAATTTCCCGGATCTCCTCTGGAACCCTTTTTAAAGATGGGAGTGACATTAGCTACCTTCCAATCCTCAGGAATGGAGGCAGATTTTAAGGAAAGATTACATATCTTTGTCAGGAGATCCACAAGTTCACATTTGAATTCTTTCAGAACTCTCGGATGTATGCCATCTGGGCCTGGTGATTTATCAGTTTTTAAGTTGTCTATCAGTTTTAGGACCTCCTCTCTCGTCACCTCAATCTGACTCAGGTCTTTCAACTCCCCTCCTGAAATCAGTGGTTCTGGAGTGGGCAAGCACTTCTCAGCTTCCACAGTGAAGACAGAGGCAAAAAATGCATTTAGCTTCTCAGCCATTTCCCTATCATCCTTCAAAACTCCGAAGCCCGTTCCCCTCACTAAACTGCAGCTTCCCTAGTTGCATTTTGGGCAAGGAAAAAAAAAAACTTTAAGAGAAAAAAATCAGCATGTCACTGTACGTCAAGTACTCTCCCCCTTAGAATCAACAAACACCCTAGCTCAATTCAGGATTGGTGGGGTGTCTATCAGCATTTCCAGGAAGCCTTTCTTGGGAGGTGGGACACCCCTGACCTCTTTTCGGAGACTTCTCCTGGCTTGCAGTGTTGGTGTATGCACACAAATGGGACCTGGACACAGACGTTCATCTGCCGATGCTTCACCCCACAGCAGAGAGCACCTTGGGAAGCCAACTGATTCTGCCCCCCCAAAAAAACACCAGAGAGCAACAACAACAAAAGGTTCTAGATCCAGATGAAAAACCAGGGGCGGACTGCCCACCAGGTGGCCCTAGGCGATTGCTTAGAGTTCCAGAGAGCAGGGAGCCCCAGGGACACCAAGAGTGGGCAATTCTGGGGCACCCCCAGCCCAAGTACAACTCTGCTTAGAACTGCAATTTTAAGTTTTCCTTTGGGGGCCTGGTCTGCTGAATACTGATAATCTGTGAATGAAATGACCAAATTGGAAGGGGTGAGGCTCTCGTGTGAATGGATTTTTCTGCTGTTTGGACTTCATTTATCCCCCAAATACTAGTTCCAGAATCTCCTCACTTCCCAGCCAGGGTGACACTTACGAGCAGGTCTTGGCTTTCCTTCTCTACATCTTCTCTAGATGCTACGATTCTTTCTCTCTTCTTCTTCAGAACCTCCAGACAGCTGCTGAACTGATCCTAGGGGGACGGGGAAATGAAAACAGATTCTTTTTCCATTTTAGAAGTTTACTATTAAAATACACGAGAAGCAAAACTGTCATTAAGGGACAAACTCAATATAACTGCCCCATGTCCGTTAACAGGATCTTCAACATTTCCCAAATGCTAAACACAGCTCGCTTTCTCAGGGGAATGGTGTACCACTTCAATGCAGAAATATTCCCAGTGGCCAAACTGCTTCCTCAGGGAAAACTGACTCCATGATTTGCACACCATTCCACCCCTGCCACAGGAAGGTTTTGCATTAACAAAATATTATACATAGTCAGTATATCACTATGCTGTGTTAACACCACATAAATATACTGTGGCGTCCTCTTATTTGGGAGGACTGGTTTTCACTTTATATGTGTTCTTTGCTTTTGTAAACTGGGTATTTTCTGCTGCCACCAGGAATTTAAGGACTTCCAAACCTTCTCTCCTTTGCTGTTGGTAATGTGGCCCAGATTCTGGGCTTTTCAGGGATCTATGTGGTCCTGAGGAAAGATAGAACTGAATTCTGGGATAAACTTGAAAAAAAGATGATTTACTGAAATAAGAACAAAATATGAGGTTGGTCATTCTGTAACTGTTTGGGAATAAGGGACTTGTAGATATGTCTGTCAAAAGTATCACACACATTGCCTTTTTTTCTTTTTCTTCTTCTTTTGACACTCAGATCCAACACTAACAGGAACCATTCTTTCCTATAGGCAGCCACACAGGCTAAGCTTTTGGTAATTTTAACTTCCTTCCAGATCTTTAGAGTCTCACTTGGAAGGCATATATACTGTACTCTTTAAGATCCCACACAGAACTTTCAGAATCCTCACTGACTGAACTCACTGACTGACTCTCATTCAAAACTCCAACTGAATTGCTTCAAGACACACGCACTCTCATTCCAAACAACCCCCTCCCACACTCTGCCATCCACCAATCACATCACACTTGTCTCTCTCAATCACTCTACTAACATTGCACTCCAACCAAACATTTAAAGGAACACACACACAGTAAAACAAGGAATCATTACATATACCCTGTAGTGACAATTCTTTAAAAAGCAGCTAAAAGCTCACCGGGGAGGGGGGGCACGCTTGGGAGAATGCCCGGTGGGAGGGTAAATGGCACTGGATTGGGGTGGGTGGGTGGGTGGAAATGCATACTTTCTGGTCCACCCTTTCCCAAATCCTCTTTGATTATCTTCCAAGAAAGACCATATCAAAGAAGGGAAAGCTCTGTGTGGGAGCAACCACAGCTGCGGGAAGGAGGGGATTCCTTCCTTCCACAATGCAGCGAAAGGGCCGTGGCTGTGACAGAGCATCTGCTTGGCAAACAAAAGGTCCTGAGTTCAATGCCCGGCATTTACAGTAGAAATGAATAGGTAGCCGTTGATGTGAAAAGACCTTCCTCTGAGTCCCTGGAGAGCCACTGCCAGTCATAGTGAACCTGGACAGACCAAGGGTCTGTCTCAGAATAAGGCCACTTCATGCATAGCTCTCCCACCCCCAACCCCCAATGCTGTGTTCTTCTGATTTAAACTGCTACCTCACAGCTGCTGTGTGCAGGGGGGGGGGGACTAACACAGACAGGAACTAAATCTGCACAAAGTCTCCCCCAGCCAGGAGGCAAACAGACACTCAAGGACAGCAACTGAAATTGGGAAAGCAGTATTGTTGGGGAACTTCTCAATAAAGGAGGGGGTGACAGGGTTATCCGCGAACCCCCTTGAGTTCCCAGACCCAAGTTCCAATTTGGTGGGTGTGGCTGCATGGGCACTTCCTTGCCGGAGAGAGAGAGAGTCACAGACTGAAGTGTCATTCTTAGTTCAGTTTATTATGTTCCAAGTAGATATCAGATAGAATGCAGAAATACAGAAACCCACAGTGTACACCAAAATAAATAAGGAATGTATTCCAGCTACATATCAAGGTCCTTCGCATTGATAAGCCACCCCGACTACTAGTAAAACAGAGGTATATATCTTTCTTGGACCTATAGCTGCTAACGTACCTACTGATGCTCCTACTGAGCAGGACTACCTTGTATGTGACACAGGCCAAACTAGAACTGACCCAATGAACCAACCCGAATCCCTCCCCTTCTTTCTAACTCTGGGTTCAGGAAAGTCAAGTAAAGTCAGGGAAATCTAGGGTGACTCAGAGTGTCCAGGAAGCTAGTTTCAGATACCCTATCTATATAGAATTTGACAGTGTATAAACATTACAAAAGGCAAAAGTCATGCAAGGCAAAGATCATGTACAGTGTTATCTGTACCAGAAGGCCACAGAACCAGCAAATTCTGCAGCCTCCTGGGAAATAGAAACAAAGATTCAACCATAGAAGCTAATTTCTCTCTCTCTCTCTCTCTCTCTTTCTGTGTGTGTGTGTGTGTGTAAACTGGGTTTGACATACCTCTCTTTTTTTGTGTGGTTAGGTATGAAGTAGTTTTAAATCTCTTGTTTCTTTTTCTCAGTCAAAGTATCTATCACTGCCACCAGGAATTTAATTCCAGTCTTTAATTAACCTTTCCCACAGTATTGTGCCCAAGCTCCAAGGCTCCTTCGTTGGACTATGTGGTTCTGAGGATAAGAGTCTGGGGTAACAATTAACAAGATAAAACTTTATTGGTAAAAGAAGCGTATTGGTTACAAGATATTTTGTTAAGTTGCTTAGTAGAATCTTAGGTCTCTGTCAGCTTTTCCCCTCACACTCTTATATACTCTGACAATATTAGAATTTGCCTAAATTGCCCCCTTGAGTATATGTTCTTCCTCTTTTAGAGTCTTAAGGCCTTTCACAGCACCTCTATATGATTCTATTTGGAAGACTGTTTCTCTGACTTTGAAGATTGACCACAACTGACAGCTACTGACTGCTGACTTCATACTTCAGACTCAAAAACTGAACTCTCTGCCTTCTCTCTCCACACACACACACACACACACTTCCTAGCTCGTCCCACACACACTCAGTCACCAACCAATCACCTCATTCACTCATCTCCCTCTTTCAGCCAACTTGTTCTTCTGATACTTACCAACCATTTTAAAGGAACATACACTTATAACTTGAAATCATTACACTGGGAGTCAGGCGGTTGCCCCCTCCTAGCTCAGCCCTGCCACAGGCTGATCAGATGTTCACACAGCCAGAGAGGAAGGGAGTCCATCTCCCCACATCACCCCACTTTAGCCTCAGCAGGGGGGAAGGAGACAATGCCCAAGGGAGCCACCTAGCCGGGAAGGAGGCAGCAGAGAGACCAAGGAGAAGGGGCTCTTCCTCAGCATCCTCCACATTGTTGACTTCCTACCTTGTACTCTTGGGAGGCCTCCTCAAGAGGAAGAGTTTCGTGATTTCTGTGCTCCTTGGATCGGTCACAGACCACACAGATGAGGGCTTCGTCGTCCTTGCAGAAGAGCTTCAGGGGCTCCTGGTGCTTCTGGCAAACTCCCCCTTTTCGTACTGCCACGACTGCCTGATGCCCAAAACAAAAAAAGAGGATTCATTTCCCCTCCCGAGAACTGTACCTCCTCTTGTAATTACTGGATATAATTACTGCCTTGTTCAGTTTTTCAAAAGAGCTGGATGTGTAACCAAGTGTTCTCTGTGGGTTTGCCCTCTGTTGGAGTTGGGGGGTGGTGTTTTGTCTGTGTGAGGGACTGAAGAAGAAAGGGAGTTCTGAGCAGGACTTCATTGTGACTTTTGTGGGCCCCCTAGACACTTTTGCCTTCGTGGGCCCTGCCCCCTTCCTCCATTAAAAATATTTTAAAATTAAATTTTACGACTGTATTGGTATAAAGGTAAACATAATCCAGCCTGGATTATATGCATTTTATATTTGTAGTCCTAGTATGCATTAGGCTTGCCAAATGTCCCAGGCGTGGCTAAACCCCACTGCCCTGCCGTTCATCAGCTGGCCGGCGAAGGGGACTTATCCCGCAAATGACCCAGGCCCTACTGAGGTCGCTGCAATGTCTCTACCACAGAGTTTTTGCCCAAATGTAAGAGCAAGAAGTCTGTGCACGCTCTCAGCCAGTGCTGCACCAGTTGTCCTGGCTGCCAATTGAATACCAGATTTGATTCGAGGTTATGGATTTAACCTTCAAAGCCCTATGTGGCCAGGGACTGGCATATCTATGGGACCCTCTCTCCCCATATGTGCCCTTGCACTCCATAGACCAACATCTCTTGATAGACCCCAGCCTGAAAGACGTTTGCTTAGCCTCAACCAGGGCCAGGGCCTTTTCTGCCCTTGGTTTTGGGCCCGGTTCTTTTCAAACTCCTTGACCCTCCCCACAACAGGCACCCTGTGAGGTAGGTGGGGCTGAGAGAGCTCTGACAGAAACTGCTGTTTTTCAAGAACAGCTCTTATCAGAACTATGGCTTACCCAAGGTCATCCAGCAGGTGCAAGTGGAGGAGTGGGGAATCAAACCGGTTCTCCCAGATTAGAGTCCGCACACTTAACCACTACACCAAACTGGCTCCTGGAGTAGCTATTCAACAAGATCTGAATACTCTGGAGAAGTGGGCAGTTGCAAACAGGATGCAATTCAACAACGATAAATGCACAGTATTACAACTAGGCCACAAAGATGTCAAGCACAAATACTGGATGGGGGATACATTTCTGGGGAGCAGTGTATGCGAAACATATCTTGGGGTAAGAGTGGAATGTAAATTAAATATGAGCAGCCAGTGTGATGCAGTGGCAAAAAAGGCAAATTCAGTCTTGGGTTGTATTAAAAGGGCCATACCATCAAAATCGCAGGAGGTCATAGCCCCTCTGTATACTGCCTTGGTCAGGCCACACCTTGAGTACTGTGTGCAGTTCTGGAGGTCTCACTTCAAAAAGGATGGGGAGAAAATTGAGAGGGTGCAGAAGAGAGCGACAAGGATGATCAGGGGTCTGGAGACTGAGCCCTATGAGGAAAGGCTAAGGGCCTTGGGAATGTTGTTTGGAGAAAAGGAGATTGAGGGGAAACATGATTGCTGTCTTTAAATATTTAAAGGGATATCATCTTGAGGAGGGCAAGGAGCTGTTCCAGTTGCAGCAGAAGATAGGACCCAAAGCAACGGGCTTAAATGACATGCAGAAAGGTATCAGCTGGATATTAGGAAAAACCTTTTCACGGTCAGAGTGGTTCAAAGGTGGAATCAGCTGCCTAGGGAGGTGGTTAGCTCCCCTTCACTGACAGCTTTCAAGAAGAGGCTGGACGAATCTTTGTCAGAGATGCTTTGGGCTGGTCCTGCATTGGGCAGGGGGCTGGACTAGATGGTCTGTATGGCCCCTTCCAACTCTATGATTACCTGCTCATTTTAAACTTGTCTTAGTTTCTATATTTAATGCTTCTGGGATAGGGCAGGATATAAATAAAATAAATAAATAAAAACTGTGCCGAGGCTAAGTGGGCCTTCTATCTGCCATCATTCAGTTGGTGCCTGTGGCTGAGACCATACTGGCCATACAATTTACAGCCACTAACCCTCTCACTATAGTACAAAATAACAGTGCATATATCAAAGTGTTCTCTGTTTTGATTATCTATATAACTAATACCGAAAGGCGCCCACTGCGTGCGGATACCTAAATCTGCACATCGGGGGCACCTGGGGGGGAGGGAGATTTTCGTGCACACTTGGGGCAGTCCCCAGGTGTGCACAAAAATCTAAAAACCCGAAAAAATATCAGGTGGATACTTAAATCCCCCCAAAAGTGACAGAGCGTCCCCTGCGCATGCGCTGGGAACGCTCTGCGAACTCCCTGACCGCCGCCTGGGGGGGGCCTTCGCTTCGGAGCGGGGGGGGGGAAGAGCAGCTTCGGAG
>NW_015169911.1:33129-62981 GCF_001447785.1 Gekko japonicus | reverse complement strand
CAAGTATCACGGGTCTGCCCCTTGTTTTTATATAAGTTTAAATACGTCAACATTTTTTTCCATGGATACTGTGGTTCTCACTTGCTCCTCCCTTCATATTCACAATGACAGATCCACAATGCTGGAAGCCCCACTTCATCAGAGCCCCACATTTGGTGGCCTGGACAGTGGCTTCCTTGGGCAGTGAAACCTCTTGGACTGGCCACCCAGCTCCACCTCAGTATGGGAGGGGGCCAAGGGGATGGCCACTGAAAAGAATGGAAAGACCACACCCTAAGTGGGGAGAAATAGGATTCTATCACACAAGATCCCCAACTAATGGTGGCTTGTCAGGGAAAGGCTAGTGGTGAGGCTGCCAGCAAAGGGTGATAAAAGGAGGTACTTCTTCACCCAAAGATTAACACGTGGAACTCCCTGCCACAAGAAATGGTGGCTACAGTTGCTGTAGATTTTCCAGGTTGTGTGGCCGTGGTCTTGGCATTGTAGAACCTGACATTTCACCAGTAGCTGTGACTGGCATCTTCAGAGGTATAATACAGAAAGATGAGTACCCTCTGTGTCAAGATGAGAAGAAAAATGGTAGGCAGGTAATTTATATCTACTCCAGCAGGTGGGGTAGGGCTGAGTGTCAAGAGCTCTCTCAGCCCCACCCACCTCACAGGGTGTCTGTTATGGGGAGGGGAAGAGAAAGGAGTTTGTAAGCCACTCTGAGACTCCCAGTGAAGAGCGGGGTATAAATCCAATCTCTTCTCTTCTTCTTCAAGAGTGGGAGGGCTTTTGGAGTTTTGGCCCCACTGGTGGACCTTCTGATGGCACCTGGGTTTTGGCCACTGTGTGACAGGGAGTGTTGGACTGGATGGGCCACTGACCTGATACAACATGGCTCCTCTTATGTTCTTATAGGATGGGGTGAGGAAGAGAAGTGGTAGTGAGGCCCCCCCCGCTTTACGATAAAAGCCCCCTCCTCAAACACCTTTTCTGATCCCTTTATTACTAGTTCCTACTTTGAAAGCCACTCTGTGGTTGATGGAGGCAGGGATGGAAGAAAAATAGAATAATATGATATACTGTATTTTATATCATATTATATTAAAAGTTACCAGCCAGCAAGTGGCAACGACCCTAAGTTTGAGAGGCTTTTGCATCAAAGTGGAAGTTTTGAGCCACACACAAGGACGCCAGAAAGTCTCCCTCCAGAGATTTCTCACCCGGAAAGTCTCCTCGAGAGGAACCACCTCTTGATCTTTGTGCTCCTGGGACAGGCTGCAGACCACGCAGACGGGGGCTTCGACCTCCTTGCAGAAGAACTTCAGGGGCTCCCGGTGCTTCTCGCAGACTGCCCCCTTCGCTTCCAAAGGGCTGAGTTGCTTAATGAGTTCCACAAAGGTGGCCAGCTGCTGGTTCCGGCGGAGGCTCCCCTCCTGCGTCCTTCCTCTGCACTGGGGGCAGGCAGGCTCGGACGAGGCCCCCGGCTCCCCCCAGCCGCGGGTCAGGCAGGCCCGGCAGAAGTTGTGGCCGCACTCGGCGATGCTCACCGGGTCCTTGAAATAGTCCAGGCAGATGGAGCAAGAGGCTTCCTCGCAGAGCTTCTTCAGGGGACCCTCAACCGCCATGGCTGCCTGGACAAAGAGGCGGAGTTACTTTCGGTTTCGTGTTTTTCAAAGCAAAGAGGGGGGCGTCTCCCTTCCTGCAAATGAATCTTAGAGGATGAGGAATCAACCGCCCGGCAACCACTCTCGGAAACAGCCTGGGGGTGGAAGGCAAAACTCGAAATGGAGAAGTCTCCTTTGGCCCCGCATTGCAGGCGCCTACGATGGAAGGAGGCCATTTCCCTCCGGGGCACCCCAGGGGTTTGCAATATGGGGCGGGTATTCCCGGATCCGGCGGGAGATGTTTCCCGGGGTCTCTGGGGCAGGCAGGCATGGCGAGGGGAGCCCTCATTGGCCGACCGGGCAAGCTACCCCCCACCCCGGTCTGCTGCTGAGGAAGAGGCAGGCTGGAAGCAGGCGGGAGGAGTAGAGTCGAGGGCAACAGGGGAAGACCAGGCGCTTACGGAGGTTGGGGGTGGTGTGACCGAGGGGTTCTTCTTCGCCCCTTTCCAAAACTCAGGTGCAGATACGCGTTGTGGGTTGTCAGAAACTCTCCAGTTTCCCCGAGGAAGCCGACTCGAAGGACAGAAGGCCCAAGAGTTGCGATTCTACCCCTCCAGCCCTTCCCCTGCCGCTCTGAGCCGTCCCCCCACAACAGCAGGACACGCGCGTCCCGCTCCAGAGAGAGAGAAACGCGTCCACGCGTTTAAAAGGCCACCCGCCCCAAAGAAAACTTCCTCTGCAAACCGAAAATCAGCCTGCCAAAGATAGAAACTCCCTCCCATTTCTTTGCAAGACCTGCCCCCCCCCCCCAAGTGTTCAGGTGGCACAGCCCAACCTTTTTGTTGTAGACATACAGACCAAGCTGGTGTCAAAGCTTCTGGTCTTGAGCTATGCGACGTAGAGACCAGCCTTTATTGATTGTTGAGATGGGCGAGTAGATGGACTTAACCCTGCTTGGTGTTGCTGTCCTGCTGTTTAGGCAAGAAAAAGTCTCCTTTAACCAGTGGAAGAACTTTTCATGGACTGTACCACTTTAGTCTGTAGGTAAGCCGGTTGCGTTAGGATAACTTCCCTGTAGTTAAATCTCCTTGCATGCAGAAAAAATGGCCGGTAAGGAAGGAAACGAGACTGACCCTTTCCCTCTTGACATGGTAAAGCATGTTTTCTGGTTGTTGTTTTCCTTTACAAAGGCGGTCCAAGGAGGCCTGGGCCTCTTCCTGCTTTTGAGGTGTTTAGCTCTAATTAAAATATTATTATGACACGTTACTATGGGGATGTAACATTCCAATCATCTATTGTAACAAAGTACTCTTCCCCACATTTCATTTTTAAACAGTAATTCTAGTCCTTTTCATTATAGAGTTCTATGGGGAAAGGTGTTTGCTGCACAATACTAGCTGGGAACTGGTATTTTCTCCTTCTGCATAACCCCTTACTCCCATTCCCTAATGTCATTTGGAATGGCTGCGTATTCTTCCTGTTTTCCTCCCCCTCCCCACCCTCATGGTAAAGTTTAGACTGCAATCTCCTCAAGGCAGGAACCCGTCTTCCTCTACTCTGGCCATTTTGTTGTTGTTGTTCAGTCGCACAGTTGAGTCCAACTCTTTGTGACCATGGCAATGCTATGAAATAAATACAAAGCAACTGGCATTATGAGGGCATCTCCAGCTCTTGGGGAAAAGAAGGGAATCATAATTCCCCCTTCCCCTGGAAGCTCCAAAAATCCTTTCCCAGCTTCCTGCTGTTTTTGCTGAGCTGGGATGGTTATTATTTTAGCACCACATTTTCTTGCTTTCTAGAAAGATTCTGGCATGGTTTTCAAGACTGGACACTCTATTGTGTGAAAGTTTTAATGGCTTTCTCCAACTTAAGCAATTCTTTCTGTCATACAAGAGCCATGCACCTTCTACCCCAGCACTGTAGTACCAACAGTTGCAGCCCCACAGGATAATTGCTGGGTTTGCACTCTGTACAGGCACAGAAGTGATACAGTGCTGCTTGCCAGTTAGTAGGGAGGAAGCTGAGGCTCAAGTTGGCATGAGACACCCCCCTCATGCAGAGGTATTCCACGCCATAGAAATACGGATGACCCTAAGAACATAAGAAGAGCCCTGCTGGATCTGATCAGTGGGCCATCTAGTCCAGCATCCTGTCTCACACAGTGGCCAAGCAGTTCCCCTGGACGGCCAACAACAGGGCATAGATGCCGAGGCCTTCCCCTGAGGTTGCCTCCTGGCTCTGGGATTCAGAGGTTGACTGCCTCTGAATGTGGAGGTTCGCCTCAGTCAGCATGTGTTGGGATTCTTTTTGAGTAAATTAGCAGAGTATTACGAGACTGAGTCCATGGTGTGTATTAAAATATACACGTTTACTATAAACCTAACATGGGAAAAGGTACACAGGATATAAAATAACAAAGAGCTAATATGGCTACATCCTTACAGCTAAAAGGTAAAACGGGGAGAGCCTGAATGGCGTCTCCTCCTCTAGTCAGAACAAAGAATGGGAGGAGAAACCATAAAATGGCACCTTGGTTTCCAATCAGAGTAGCAAACTAGCTCCAAAGTTCTGGGGCATCCTATTGTCTAAACAGATTGGTTACAAACAAACATGTGACTTAACAAACATCATTAACCCTGAAAATACTGAAGTGTTTTTAACTTGTAACATCCAACAGCATGGCTAGTAGCCACTGATAGACCAGCCTCCATGAATCTAACCCCCTTTTAAAGCTGTCTATGTCTCTGGCCATCACTACATCCTCTGGCACTGAATTCCGCCTTGTAATCACTTTGTCTGTTCTGAATCTGCTGCTCATCAGCTTCATTGGATACCCACAAATTCTCCACCTCATGCATAATTTTATAAACCTCTATCATCCCCTCTCTTTTCTAAACTGAAAAGTCCCGGACTCTTCAGCCTTTCCTCATAGGAAAAGGTGCTCCAACCCCCAGTCATCATGGTCCTTCTCTTCTGTACTTTTTCCAGCTCTGTAATGTCCTTTTTGAGATACAGTAACCAGAATCGGAGGAGCTGTAGTGGCTCAAGTGGTTGACGCTGAACTGCAGGCTGTGGAAGGTCGGTAGTTCAGCAGTTCGAGACCCGAGTTGCCGCACGACGGAGTGAGCTCCCGTCTCTAGTTCCAGCTCCTGCCAACCTAGCAGTTCGAAAGCAAGAAATTGCAAGTAGATAAATAGGTACCACTTCAGTGGGAAGGTAACAGCGTTCTGTGCGCCTTGGTGTTTAGTCATGCCGGCCACATGACCATGGAAACATCTTTGGACAGCGCTGGCTCTTCGGCTTTGAAACAGAGATGAGCACCGCAACCCTAGAGTCAGATTCAACTGGCTTTCGAGCAAGGGAACCTTTACCTTTACTTAACCAGAATTGAAAACAGTAATCCAAATGAGGCCGCACCATGGACCTATATAGGCATCATAATATCAGTCAGTTTATTTTAAATCCCTTTCCTAATAATCCCTATCATAGAGTTTGCCTTTTTCACCACTGCAGCACATTGGGCTGTTCATTGAGCTATCCATTATGACCCGAAGACCTTTTCCCCTCTCAGACTGAGCAAGTTCAGACCCCTTTAGCCTATACTTGAAATTGGATCCTCCCCCATGTGCATCACCTTACACTTACCAACATTAAACTTCAGTTGCCACATTATCCCCCACTCAGCTGCTTCGAGGAGATTCCCCCATGGAGCCCTTTACAGTGAGCCTTGGATTTCACCATCCTAAAAATTTTTATGTCATCTGCAAACTTGGCCACTACAGTACTCACCTCTAGCTCCAGATCATTTATGAGTAAAATAAATAGTTCTGGCCCCTATACCGATCCTTGTGGGACCCCACTGCTTACTTCCCTCCATTGTGAGAAAAACTGTCCATTGATTCCCACTCTTTGCTTCCTGTCATTTAGCCAGTTTTTAATACGTAAGAGAACCCACCCTCTTATCCCATGACTGCTAAGTTTACTCGGGAGTCTTTGGTCAGGTACCATGTCAAGAGCCTTTTAAAATCCAAGTATATAATTGTCAAGATAGCTAGGCTTTCTTGTGGGTTAACAGGAGACTTGAGCACACATGAGCCAACTTAAGTTTTAAAATAAAGTGTTTATTTAAAACAATGGTCAAAAGAGAGAAATACAAAATCCAGCAACAAAACACTTCAGAGAGTACAACAAAATAATAAACACTAACTCAAACTACCTGTGTTCTATAGCGCAGTTTTCAGAAAGCATAGGCTATAAGTCACAACGAGGAATGTGGCTTCACATGGAGGTTTGCAAACAGGAACCACATACAGGAGTTCCCAGAATCTCCTAGGCTAAATTTCCCCCCAGATAAGGTGTCAAAATATACTATTTTTCCCTTTCAAATATCAGCTGCCCCCACTTTACAGTCAAAACAGTTTTTCCTAATAGAGTTAATTGGTAGGTCTGCTTGTCCTTAGAATCAGCACCTTAACAATAACAAACTTAAAACAGCTGCACTAGGAAGAAGGCTAACATACTGTTGCATCACTTAACCCTTCATAGGCACTTTTGCTTCACAATAATGTTTACCGGTTCACTGTGGTCTGCATGCTTGTTCACTTTCTCAAAGAACTCCGAATGGTTGGCGAGGCAGGACTTTGCTTTGCAGCTGAATTTAGTGATAGGTTATGGGTTAGTAGATCAACTATTTCATATTTGAGTGTCTCAAGGACCTCTCAGGTGTATGCCATCAGGCCCTGGAGACTTACGAGTTTTTAATTTCCCCGATAAGCCTAGAACGTCATCTCTGGTCACCTTAATTTGGCTCAGTTCGTCATCTTGGGTGTTCTGTACTTTTTCCAGCTCTGCAATGGGATTTTTGAGATATAGTTTTGCTGAAAACAGTGGCTGTGTGGCATGGATACCTGCCCACACTTTACAGTGAACACAAAAGCAAAACAATTCCTTGCACTTCCCTGCCACCTCCCCATCTTCTTTCAGCAATCCCGTTATTCCTTTGCCATCCAAAGGCCCCACCACTTCTCTGGCTGGTTTCCTGCTCTGGATATAGTTTTTAAAATGCATATTGTTTGCCTTGATGCTTTGGGCAACCAGTTTCTCAAAACCTTTTTGCGTGCCTAACGTTGTTCTACATGTGCCCCCTTGCCCAGCTGGTGCAGAGTTTGAGGCTGGGTTGTCATCAATATGCTGATGACACCCAGCTGTATCTGTTGATGGACAGATACTGCCCCATCTTTTTTGGCCAAAGGGCTGGAGACTGTGGTTGGATGGTTGAAGCAGAGCTGGCTGAAACGGAATCCGTCAAAGATGGAGGTTCTATGGATGGGGGGGGGGGACCCCGGGTTGAGGTACCAACTCCCGGTTCTTGACGGTGTACCTTCAACACTGGTACTGACCGTCGAGAGTCTGCGTGTGTTTCTGGATGCCACCTTATCGATGGAGGCCCAGATCATAAATGTCACCAGACCGGCGTTTCTACAGCTATGCCAGATCAGGCAACTGGCCCCTTTCCTGTCTCGCCCTGACCTAGCCACAGTAATCCATGCAAGGGTCACCTCCCGGTTAGACTACTATAACTCACTCCGTGGAAGGCTACTCTTTATGGGCTTCAGTTAGTGCAGTTTAAATGCTTGTAGATGTGCTCAGTTTAGACATAGCTTTATTATTTTTATCCTCACTGATCACTGCTCTTTTGATTATTCCTGCACAATTTTATAGCAAAACAAATTACTATTACTTTGTGCTGTTTGTGAACTCAGAAGGCTTCAATCTGAATCCTGTACTTTAGCCTAGTACTGGATTCCTATACTGACTACCTGTTGGGTATTACAAGTTGAAAACACTCAGTATATCTGGGGTTAAATGTTTGTTTATGTTACTCACAGGAAGTCACATGTTTTTCATGTAACCAATGTTCTTTAGCTGTAGAATGCCCGGGAATTTTCTCCCTGATCTAGGAATTTGATTGGGACTAAAGTGTATTAGCATTTTATGGCTCTCTTCCCGTCTTTGTTTTGGTGTTCTGAAGAAGAAGAGTAGCCATAATCTCTCTCTTCTAGTTTTGTCTTTGTAGTGTAAGGATGTAGCCGATTTAGCTCTGTTGTTATTTTCATCCCAGTTACCCTTCCCATGCTAGAATTTAGTAAAAACTTTATGTTTTAATCACACATGGACTCTCAGTCTGAATTATTTTATTCCGGAACTGCTGGACTATCTTATCTCTGCTAAATACCATTTTTTCAATATCTCAGTATCACCCAACACTATCGCTACTAGAGTGTTTTAAGAAACGCACCTTGTAAAAGCCCTACCTTGCAGGAGTGGCTTTCTTGTCATAGTTCCAGGAGGGCCGGAGGCTTTGTCCATTGGTCTCCGACTATCTGGACAGGAATGGGGCTGGTGGCAGAACTACCTTGGGATGTGAAGACTCACACTTCAGCCTTTTTGGTCTTGTCTTGCATGACCTGCCCTCCTCTCCAAGGGATCCTGCTTCTGGGGTCCTTTGACAATGCCTTCCAAGTTCCTGAACTATTCTGCCATGGTATAGCCCTATTGTGGTGTGGTGGGAAGTGGTCAAGTCAGGCTTTCCTGAACAACTCTGTTAAAGAGTTTACAAAATGACAGAAGTGTGGGAGCCCCTCAGACCACAGGCAGGCCATTCCAAAAGGCGAGGGCCACAGCACAGAAAGGAGGTCTCCGATCAGTCTTTGGTCTTGCCCGGTTATTTGCAGGGTAGATGAGGTGGGTGGGCACATTCAGCACTTTGCATCCCGAGGGACAATGTTATTTATGGTCCTGTTGAAAAACAGCACTGCAAGAAGCAAGCTGAACTAGAGACTTCCACAAAAGTCTGACTACTTTGGTTTGCTTGCAGGGAGTTTTTTAGGTAGGGGAATAATTCAAATCCTGGGAATCCGAAGAAGTCAAAACTACAACAGCAAATGGACAAAGAACATTATGAACGTAGAGATACACGCTAAAATATCCTTTGGGGGGCCCTCTTTTGATCCAGTAGAGCTCTTGTGTTCTTAAACCCAAACACATACACCCTCCCTTTGCCTCTTGCATTAATTTCAAGCTCAGCTCTACTGTTTGAAGGGAGGGTTTGCAATCATGCAAGTAATAAGCAACCAGTGTTTTTAGAGAATCTGCACTGTACTGCACTCTTGACCAGCCTTTCTTACAGTCAGAGCATCTCTAAAGCTTTTCTGCTGTAACCATGACAGAGAGGGTGACAAATGTGACTCCTGTGATTGAATTCAGCTTTGTTTGCACGGTTTCTGTCCAGTGTGACCCTCTGGTGGGAAGTAAGGCTTTTGGTGTAGCAGAAGTTATTTTTAAATTAGAAATATGTCTACAGTTTCTCCCCATTGTGAATCCTTTGGCGAGCAGTACGGTTTGGGCTCTTGATTGAAGCTCTTTCTACATTCCAAAGCACTTACATGGTTTCTCTCCTCTGTGAATCATTTGATATGAAGTAAGGGTTACACTCTGACTGGGAGGAGGAGGAGGAGATTGGATTTATATCCCACCCTTCATTACCCAAAGGTGTCTCAGAGCGGCTTACAAACTCCTTCCCCTTTCCCTTCCCCTCCCGACAACAGACACCCTGTGAGGTAGGTGGGGCTGAGAGAGCTCTTGACAGGAACTGCTCTTTTTCAAGGACAGCTGTTATCAGAACTATGGCTTGCCCAAGGTCATCCAGCCAGGTGCAAGTGGAGGAGTGGGGAATCAAACCCAGTTCTCCCAGATTAGTGTCCGTGCACTTAACCACTACACCAAACATTTTCCACATTCTGAACATTTATATGGTTTTTCCCCAGTATATATCCTTTGGCGAGCAGTATGGTTTGAGATCCATCTGAAGCTCTTTCCACTTTCCATGCATTTATATGGTTTCTCTCCAGTTTGGTGTAGTGGTTAACTTTCCATGCATTTATATGGTTTCTCTCCTGTGTGAATCCTATAGTATAAAGTTAGATGGCTATAGTGAATGAAGCTCTTTCCACTTTCCATGCATTTATATGGTTTCTCTCCTGTGTGAATCCTATAGTATAAAGTTAGATGGCTATAGTGAATGAAGCTCTTTCCACTTTCCATGCATTTATATGGTTTCTCTCCTGTGTGAATCCTATAGTATAAAGTTAGATGGCTATAGTGAATGAAGCTCTTTCCACTTTCCATGCATTTATATGGTTTCTCTCCTGTGTGAATCCTATAGTATAAAGTTAGATGGCTATAGTGAATGAAGCTCTTTCCACTTTCCATGCATTTATATGGTTTCTCTCCTGTGTGAATCCTATAGTATAAAGTTAGATGGCTATAGTGAATGAAGCTCTTTCCACATTCCAAGCATTTACACAGCTTCTGTCCTTTGCTAGGTGTCGAGATCTTTCTGGGTAGCCAGGATCTTAGTCTGGGTAGGCCTGCATCAGCCATGTTTTTGTGGATGGGCAACAATTTTCGATTACCTTTCTATATTCACGAAGAAGAGCATCTTGTCTTTGGAGATGCAGGAGAGTGATGTGGCACAATGTGGACAACCATTAGATCAGAGTGAGTTTAATACATCCGCCGATGGTTCTCATTGTTCTACTGAGTTGGTCATCAGGTTTGTGGACATGAGTGCTCTTGAGCCATGCTGAAGCACCATATTCCACAGTATGATACACCAACCCCAAAGCTGAGCATCTTAAGTGTTGTAGCAGACACACCCAAAGTTGTACCACATAATTTTTGAGAATGTTGTTTCACGTGCTACATTGGTAAGATGGTGTTTCTAGCTCAAGGTCCTGTCCAGGGTAATGCCAAGGTATTTAGGTGTATGGTTGTGTGTTAAGTCGGGTGCCATTAAGGTAGACATTCAGTTAATGGTTGGCAAGATTGTTGAGATGTAAACAGGAGCATTCTGTTTTTCCTGGACTTGGGATAAGCTGCCATTTACAGTCGTCAGCCAAGATTTTGAGGTCCCTAGCTAGTATTTCCTTAGTCCTTTCAAAATGATTAGTGCTCAGTGCCCAGAGGCAACATCAGGGCAGGCCTCAGCCTTGGAGCCCTATTGTTGGTCCTCTAGAGAAACTGGTTGGCCACTGTGTGAGACAGGATGCTGGACTAGATGGACCAGTGGACTGATCCAGCAGGGCTCTTCCGTTCTTAAGGACTTGTCCACCTCAAGAGTGCCATCCTCGTGGGTCTTTGGAGCCACTGAGGGCCCAGTCTTCCAAGTCTCCTAGCTTTTTGAAGTCCTTGAGCCTGACTGACAGTTAACGACGGAGCTGCTTTTGCTCTGCAGTAACTAGGCAACTTAGTTTAATGAGAAGGCAGAACTTGGTAGTCAGTAAGTTAGCTGCAATTTAAATGGTTTAACTTTTATGCGAGGATTTTCTCTTATTTGCAAGTGACTTGGCTGATTTCACAATCTCGTTTAGTGTTTGCAATGTATGATGGGTTATGGCTCATCTTTCCACAGTCTGTTCTGACAGGCATTAAAGCCTTAGTCTAGACCCATACATTATTTTGTTCATTTATTTCCTGTTCAGGTAACCCCGTAGTATCTAATGCAGTCATATATATATCTGGTTTTTTTCCCCATATGCTTGACCTCTAGAGCTTTTTCATGCACCATACGTTTAGTTTACCACTGTGCTTTAATTTGTATCAGTGCAGTTTTCCTACAGACCACAGCCTCCTACCCACCGGAGTGACAGGACTCCGCTTAACAGGTTCCCCTGCTTTAGGCAGGAGGGAAGAAACCTGCTTACTGCTGCTGAGAACCAGTGACTTGCAGTCCATAGTATGGTGGACCTGGACTGATGAGGCCTGGGTTCCAGTCCTGCCTCAGACATGAAACCCAGGAGCTCTTGGTCTAAGTGACCTCACAGGGTTCTTGTGATGATAAAATGTAACAGCACACACTTCAGTAGAGACCACCTGACAAAAGAACAGAATGAAGATCTTCAATCTGAATCCAGTACTTTAGCCCAGTACTGGATTTCTGTACTGACTACCGCTACTAGATTGTTCTAAGAAACTCACCTTGTAAAAGCCCTACCTTGTAGGAGTGGCTTTCTTATCATAGTTCCAGGAGGGCCGAAGGCTTTGTCCCTTTGGACAAAGTTTGGTGTAGTGGTTAAGTGCGTGGACTCTAATCTGGGAGAACCGGGTTTGATTCCCCACTCCTCCACTTGCAGCTGCTGGTGTGACCTTGGGTCAGTCACAAGCTCTGGCACAGCTGTTCCTGAAAGAGCAGTTTGTGTCAGAGTTCTCTCCGCCCCACCCACCTCACAGGGTGTCTGTTGTGGGGAGGGGAAGGGAAAGGAGTTTGTAAGCCGCTCTGAGACGCCAAGTGAAGGGCGGGGCATAAATCCAATCTCCTCTTCTTCTTGGTCTCCAACTATCTGGACAGGAACGGGGCTGGTGGCAGAACTACCTTGGGATGTGAGGACTCACACTTCAGCCTTTTTGCTCTTGTCTTGCATGACCTGCCCTCCTCCAAGGGATCCTGCTTCTGGGGTCCTTTCACAATGCCTTCCAAGTTCCTGAACTATTCTGCCATGGTATAGCCCTATTGTGGTGTGGTGGGAAGTGATCAAGTCAGGCCACTTCTGGGAGTATAACTGGAAGTGACATCACGCTCTGTCATGACATCTCCCCCCCCCATTTCTCCTGCTGCTGCACTAGGCAGTGGAATTGGGATGGGGGGAGGCGAAGGGCTCCCACTGTAGTGAGCTCCAGTACACAAGACAGCTACCCCAGGTGGATGGCAGAGGTTAAGAGAGAGACTGCCACAGGCAGCCAGAAAAGCCTTAGTCCAGGATGTGAATGGCTCCTGGGACAAGCACTGAAGGAAGTTGGGTGCTGTGGCCTAGGACTGGACTAAGGAAGGTGTTAAAACAAAAGAAAAAGTCGGCCTTGAGGAAAATAACAGCTATCTGAGACCAAGATCTCCCTGACCTGGCTGGTTGTCTAGACATTTCCCCTACTGCGGCTTGTTGTTTCTCCTTCCTGCTTTTTGGCTTTAACCCTCCTTCCTTCCCCTGTCCTATTTAAAGATGTCAAAAGGCAGAACAGACCTCCTGGGCTTGAACAAACACTAGCAACAAAATGGCTGCTGCAGGAGGCAGAGCCAGACACAAAATGGCTGCAAAAGCTTACCTTTAGTCAAATAGCACAGATCCTTGTGCTGTGGTGGCAGCTGCTGCCAAAGCAACATTGTTAAAAATCTGAACAGCCAATCCATTCTTCAGTGGCCAATCCAAAGTCCTGCTGCCAAATCTCCACGATTATTTATACCCAGTTTATAAAACCACTTGGTGGGCGGGCACCAGGAAAAATGTTTGTGGGAGCCACGGCACCCGCAGGCACCACACTGGGGACCCCCAGTGTATTTCATCCACCTTTATAAACGAACAAAAAATCACGTGTGGAAGAGCTCTTCCACAAACACCCTGATCACATGAAAATGAGATGGACAGAATGGGTTGAACTGGCAAAGCAGGTCTTAGTCTTGTTGTACGCACCGCTTATGAAACACTTTGTACTCTGCCACTGACTTAACAGTTTAACTTAGTAGGTGCACTTAACACTTCCATGGTGCATATGTTAAGTGCCTTTGATGATTCTAATCACAGTAACTGAAATCAATCATGGACATATATTCAGATATTCACTTTGGTTCATTGCTTAAATGCATTCTGGGTAAAATACTAAATGCTGACAGGCAATCATACTGCTTGTGGCCTTTCTTGTTCTTGCCAACTATAACTGTGCATATTCCTGATGTCATTTAGCCTATGTCAGATGAAGAACACACGCCACTATGTACCCATATCTGCTACATTAGATAGTTTTAGAATTCCATAGGCTGGGAAGAAGAAGGCCCATTGTTCAACTGAAGGAGGTATATTTTTGCCTGAGAAAATCCAACCCACAGGTTGGAGCCCAATCAGAACGGTGTGACGGATATGTGACAGAGTTTGATGAAACCAATAATCTGATTTATTTGCACAGCGTCATAGTGGGTATAAAACTTTATGTCTCCCATTGTAACCTTAGGGAAGACCTGTAGGTATTCGAGGATTCAAAACCTTGTTGTACCTATATTTTCCCTCCTTTATTAATAAAGTTTAGCTTGGATTCTCCTCTACAGGATTGTGCCTAGTGCTTTCTCAAATTGGGCTGGGGAAGCACAACCCGTGGCAGTTTCTGTTTTACAGTGTTCATAATCCTAGTCTTCATAACCCAAGAATGACATTGCTGCTCAAATCATTGGGATTTCCAACAGCCACATTCAGGATATGTTCTTTCCCTTTGGTCACAGTTTCTCTGTCTCTGATTGAGGGAAGGCTTTCTTTTTCTCCTCTGAAGCAGGAAATACGAGACTGGCCAAAAGGAGCTACGCTGTAAGGAAGCAGGAAGCAGCACACAGCCAGTTGCTCTCAGACCGGATTGGGGCCTTGCAGGGGCCGGATCCGGCCAGTGGGCCGTATATTTGACACCCCTGCCCTAGGCAGTTAAGGCACAGAGAATGGCCATTTAACAGCACCATTCTAATGCAGCAATTGGCCCAATCCTGAGGAGGTCCCATTTGAGCCATAATGACACAGTGAAAATTGAGAAACATTTCTTCTTTAAATGTAGTTTATTCTTCAATAGAATGAGAACTGATGACAAAAAACTTTGGATAGAAATATGTCTCCTCAGCCTCAAGAATGAGATGAGGAAAGCAGCAGAGCCTAAAGCGTTGGAAATCTTTTCCATGGCTGGCCTGCACACTCAATTTCTTTATCTGGGGTAGTGGTTCTACCTCCAATATATTTCTTTGCTATTCTGAGCAATGGCTGCCATTCTTGAATGCTGAAAAAGAAAAAGGCAAATGGGGCAAAAGAGGCCACACTGTCCCTCATAAAATATCATCACTCAGAAAGTACCTTTAATTCACAGGGTAGCCATAAGTCAAAAGCAACTTGATGGAACAACATTTAGAGCCTTCCTACTTATAACAGCTATAACCCACTGGGGTGACAGAACTCTACTGAACAGGTTAACCTGCTTTGGGCTTAACAACTACTGACAGCTAGTGAGTTGCAGTCCATAGGATGGTGAACCTGGACTGATAAGGCATGGGTTCAAATTCTGGCTCAGCCATGAAGCTCATTAATACTTCGCCTAAGTTACCTCACAGGGTTGCTATAAGGATGAAATTAAACAGCACACACTTCGGTAAAGCCCTGACACATAGCACCTGAACATCAGGTTGCATTAAGAGTCAGAACAACCTTTACATAAGCTGCAATAATTTCCCATACAAAGTTGACGAACATATCAAATGACCAACACAAGACCATACATGTCTCGGCCTCAAGGGCCTCCTTCAGTGATCAATAACACATACTTTTAAAAAAAGTCATCCAGAAAATAATATACATCAATCCTCCTGACCAGGTGTTATCTCATATACTGTGTAGTATGATGTAAGCTTACAAAGCGGGCCATGGATCCGTTTACATGATAACTGCTCTCACACATAAATCTTCATTGATGCTATAATCAGGAATAAAGGTTCCAATACTTTGGGATTTGTGTGTTATCAACCAGCAATTAAAATCAAATGTTTCCGTGGTCCCTCCCCAGTCTTCTCAGGGTCCCACTCCAAAAGTATGTTTTCAAATGAAACTCGAAACAGGAGGGGAAAACCTATAATTAGGTTACTATTGTGTGTTATTACAAACACACATCTCAACAACACATCGAACCCCTCCCCCCAGCACACAATGGGTGGTGCTCCAAAGGGGAAATTTTAGATTACAAAAAGGGGACTGTGAGAAAGGGTTAAATACCCCCTGCACATCTGCATCAAACAAAGCCTGGAAGGATGTGGGGGTATGTGACAACAGATTTCCAAGCACTTTATCTAGCTTGCCCTTGGAAAGTAACAAGGAATGAGCTGGGTGGGGGTCTTCCTCTCCACCGTTGGCAGCGATTGGGGTGGTGGTGAGAAAAAACAGACTAAAGGCAGAATTAAGAGTCATGGGGGCTGGCAGAGACCTGCTGGTCTATTGAGATATCTCACTTAGACCAGATGTTATCATTTGTGATGTGAAACGGGTCATTGTCCCTTTCTGAAAGAAGCTACAAAGGTAAGAAGAAATATTGGGAAATGGAGGTAAAATAGACTCCATTATATTTAAGTCGGCTTTGGTGACTGGGACCCTGGAGAAGGCCCTTGCAGAGCTATAAAATAGGACTCTTAAGAAATATTGTAACTGATGGACCTAGTGTGAGATGAACGTCTTAAGAGAGTTGGAGGTGGCCGTTTAAATTAACCATAAAGAAGGGCAGGAGAGTCTCTCCAGAGAAGGAGGATCCAGAGAACTCGTAGAGAAGGGCTGCTTGGTCAGCATCGAAAAGGGCCACTCGTCCCCCGGTGTAGTTCAGACACACCCGGATCTTCTTGAGCTCCCCACTCAGGGTCAGGAGAGGATAATCACACTCTTCTCTGCAAGCCATGTAAAGGCCCTTCCACTTCCCCACAGCCCACATCCCTTCCTCAGGACTAAAGGAAAGGTCTCCTTTTCTCCTCATGGACTTTCTGGCCACCCCCACAATCCATTCATCCTCACTTCCCACACAGACTTCCCAGAAATGGCGGCCTGCTGTGAATCCCTCAACACCCAGGATAGCACCAAATCTGTCAAATCTCTCAGGGCTGTTGGGCAGAGCTTGATCTTTTCCTCCTAGTTTCACACTTTTCTTATCCTCAGACACGATGAGTCTGGGATAGGCCGTATCTGGATCCAGCATCACATTCGCTGCATTTGGGGGGAGATGAGAAGAGAGAAGAGAAACAGATTCAGCTGGGAGACAAATGGTAGAGCTGTTTGACACATTCACCAAACACTATGGTTAGCATCCCATGTATATTTGTTCCCTGTGGATTTCCTAGATGTGGTTGGTTGTTTAGACATTTCCCTCACTTCTGCTTTTCCTGTTCCCTCTGGACTTACAGGTACTCCTACCCTCCTCTGTCCTATTTAAACAGACTTCCTGCACTTGAAGAGACAGCAGCAACCCATGTGAATACAGCCTGTACCCCATATCCTCTATCAAAGAAGTACCCTGAGGGAGAAGCAGGGGTTATTATGTATTTCATCCAACTTTATAAATAAAACAAAAAAAATCACATGTGGAAGAGCACTTACAGAACACCCTTACCACACGAAAATGAGTAAATGCACAGAATGGACTGAACCTGCAAGGTGGATCTTAAGACCTGATCCTAGAGGTATCCCAAGAATGACATTTCTGCCCAAATCATTAAGATTTCCAAGATTAGCATTCAAGATTAGCACCATCTCCTTCTTTGGCCAGAATTTCTTGATCTCTGATTGAAAAGGGAGGGGGCCTGAAATCTCAGCAAAAGCTAGCAGCAGGTTGACGAAGGACACTATCCTCCACTAAACTCTGAACCAGCCATTAATTATTTGTTTCAAAAGAATTGAGAACCCCTCCTTTCCTGTCATTCCTGCCACCCTCCCTAGGAATGGGATGGGATGTGTGTCTTTGAGCTTTTGAGGGTGGTCAAGTTGTTGTGTGATGCCACTTCTGGTCTCATAACTGGAAGTTACATCACTTTCACACACACCCCCCACACACAATTTCTCCTGCTGCGCTGGGGGGGGGGGCAGGAAGGCTCCAGGACAAGAGACACACCTGAGGTGGATGACAGAGGTTAAGAGAGAGACTCCTACAGGCACCTGGAGAAGCCTCAGTCCAGGTGTAAAAGGCTCTTGGAACAAGCAGTGAAGGAAGTGGGTTGTTGCAGCCTAAGACTGGACTAAAAGAGGTGAGAGAAAAGGGCTGCACTGAGGGAAGGCGCAGCTGCCTTGGACTGAGAGGTGAGAAACCGCCCCGTGCCATTTGGTTACTCTGTTTACTGGAGTCAGAGACTCTAATGCCTCGTTTCCTGTTGACTCTTGTCACTCGCTGAGATATTTCCGTGGTCCCTCCCCATTAGTCTCAGGACCCCACTCCACAAGTACTTTTTCAAATGAAACTTGAAACAGGAGGGGAAATCTTTAAGTAAGTTACTATTATGCATTATTATAAAAACACATCTCAACACACTGAACCCCTTCCCCCAACACACAATGTACGGTGCTCAAAAGGGGAAATTTTAGCTTACAAAAAGGGGACTGTGAGGAAGGGTTAAATACCCCCCCCTCCAGAAGTCCCTCCACATCTGCACCAAACAAAACCTGAAAGGATGTCAGATATCTGACAACAGATTTTCAAGCATCTCATCTAGGTTCCCTTTGGGAATGAGCTCTGGGGGTCTTCCTCTCTACCGTGGGGGGGGGGTTTGAGAAAAAAACAGGCTGAAGGCAGGATTAAGAGTCATGGGGGCTGGCAGAGGCCTGCTGGTCTCTTTAGATCAGACCTGTTATTATTTGTGAGGTGAAAAGGGTCATTGTCTCTTTCTGAAATAAGCCACAAGGATAAGAAGGAATACTGGGAAATGGTGTGTGTGTGTGTGTGTGTGTGGGAAACATATTCCATTATATTTAAGTCGGTTTTGACGACTGGGACCCTGGAGAAGGCTCTTGCAGAGCTACAAAACAGGATTGTTAAGCAGTATTTTTAGTAATTGCCCTGGTGTGAGATGAATGTCTTAAGAGAGTTGGAGGTGGCCTTTTTTCACATGAAAAAGATTCATGCAGGACAGCTCTATCAGCGGCTACTAGCCATAGTGACTAAAGAGAGCCTCCACGTTCAGAGGCAGTAAACCTCTGTAAATATCAGGGCCAGGAAGCAACATCAGGGGAAGGCCACAACCTCTATGCCCTGTTTTTGGCCCTCCAGAGTAACCAACTGGCTGCTGTGACAGACAAGATGCTGGGTTAGATGGGCCACTCACTGGTCTAACCCAGCAGGCCTCTTCTCATGTTTTTGTGAGATGAAAGGACGCAGTTCACCCCCTCAGAGTTCACCTTCTCTGCCATCCTGAGAAACCCTGACAGGCCTCCTCAGAACAAAGCATCGAGGGTCTGGCTAGGGCAGGGAGGATGAGATTTTGGGGGACAAAACAAGACGATCCTGGTAAACTTGATCACTGGAGAAACACCAAGTAGAAGAACACAGATTATGAGGTGACGTTTTAAAATTTAGAAATAACTGACTTGTGCATGCAATGTACCTTCCTGCAGGTCAAGTCCAGAATCCAGAGTGTCTGAGGATGCAAAAGGAACAGAAAGTAAGCAGCTGACCCTTGTGCATAAAACATATTTTGCAAGGAAAATATCAGTTAGCACATGTTTTTTCTCAGGTTCAGCTGAAAGGTTAAGTAGAAGCAGCTTCTTGGAAAAATCCTCCCCCAGATTTTACTTGCATGCAGATGTTCAAATGGTTTTTCACTTAATGTGAGTTCGCTTTTAGTTCCTAATTATGGCTGCTGTTGGGCTGAGAAAACAAATGGAAAACAAACTGACATTTCACTCTCCAAAAAAGAGACCAAGAATGATCCTGAACATGATTGTCCAAAAGTTAATTACTTTGAGTTACTTGAGAGTTGCTTCATAGAAAGTATGCTAAGGCCCACAACCCAAGGGTCCAGTCCAGATAAGCTTTGGATGCTTTCATACAGTGGTGTTCCTCTGATTTGGCATCAAAACTGGAGTGGGGGAGTGATGGAGACCCACAAAATATGGTCACCTAATCCTGTTTCTGGGATCTCTCCTGCTTTGCTCTGGACTTCACCAAATCCTGTTTGAAACAATCTTTTGGGAAAGACTGCCGTCAGAGTATTTTTTTCATGCTGTGTGGACAGAAAAGTATGCATTTGTGAAGGATCCACCTGTATTGCCACCATTTCCCTTGCCTCAATGCAAGTCTGGTGTAGTGGTTAAGTGTGCGGACTCTAATCTGGGAGAACCGGGTTTGATTCCCCACTCCCCCACTTGCACCTGGCTGGATGACCTTGGGCAAGTCATAGTTCTGATAAGAGCTGTTCTTGAAAGAGAGCAGTTTCTGTCAAGAGCTCTCTCAGTCCCACCTACCTCACAGGGTGTCTGTTGTGGGGAGGGGAAGGGAAAGGAGTTTGTAAGCCACTCTGAGACACCTTTGGGTAGTGAAGGGCGGGGTATAAATCCAATCTCCTCCTCATTGTCCCTGTGTCTGCGATTTCCCTCCTCTCAGTGGTTCTCTAGTGCAAGTAGTTCATCAGAATTCCTGGTTTTCATTTATTTTAAAAAATAAGTCTCCTGACTTTCCTGTTGTGGCGATACTAAGGGGAAGGTGAACCCCTTTTTCTCTACCATGAAAGCCCAGGCTGCACATTTCCCTTTATTGGTATGCAATGAAAAGGGTAAAAACATACCTTAAAAAAAGATAAATCATCAGTCATGGCAATTGATGTTTATAGCATTAATTCCCTCTAGTGATCAGTCTATTCCCAATTAGGGAAAAAACCCTGTGTGTGTAAGTGTGTGTGTGTGGGGGGGGGAAACCTGCGGTAATATGTAGAGAAACTGTAATCCCAGGGAGTTGAGAAAAAGGAAACTGTGAGGAAAACTGCTGTTTGGGTGCTCTCTGGCCAATGCCAAGGCCTCTATGTTCACAGGGATCATGAAGAACTGCTGCCAGGGGAAGCACCCATTGACTCCCTGGCAGGAGGGTGGCACCTTAAACAACTGGGGGGGGGGGGAGAAGGGCAAAACAGACAGGTGGGCAATTAGGATAGGAGGGGACCCAACTCAGCAGTTCCTGTCCAGATTAGAGAAGGGAAGGAAGGGGGACATCTCCACATGTCTCATTCAGAATTTGGTCCAAAATACTCAGCCCTTCCTTAATTCAAATTCAATGTAAGAATTTATTTATTTTTATAACTCTTCTACACTGCCTCTCCAGGAAACTGCTCAAGGCAGAAATCATTTGCTCAGGTCAATACTCCTGAGCTGTTACTCCCAGAAGTAAATTACTTGCTACATTTTTCTTCTGACATTCTTCAAGATGTTTATGGCAGCAAAGCTGGGGTTTCTGGTGGCCTTCTAGCCAGGTATGGGCCATGTTTCTTCAGAAACAGAATGCCTCACAGTACCATCCTGTGCAGCGTTATACCCTTAAAAGCCACTTGATTTCAGTGGACTTGGTAGGTGTCCCTCTGCTGAAGAGGGCACTGTCAGTCCCCATGAGGCCATTCCGTGGGCTCAACTAGGACACACTTAAGCTAACAAAACACTCAGTCCAAGTGGTCAGTTCTGAGAGGTCCGATTTGGCTATGTACACAGAAGGGGTGTGTGAGTCTTCCTGAAAGGAATCAGGGGGCATGATGAGTAAAAATGCCCTGGTCTCTCCCCTCTTTCACGTTGGAGGCTTGTTCTGCCCTTATTCTGCTCTGAGGCTTCTAGAACAACTCAGCCCCATTACAGTAAGTAGCCAACGCAATAGCCCAATAGGTTCATATCATTTTATTGTTCTCCATGCATTCAAATTGAGTAACTCGCGTTTCCAGCTGAGTGAATGAAGGCGTTCATACTTGTTGATAAAATTCCTATATCAGACTACTAATAGAAAGAGATTAATTCTGACCCTCTCACTTGCCGCTGATAAACTTCCAAAACAATGAGAAAGACTGAAAAGGCTTTTCCCGGACTTGCTAAAAAGCCCAGAGGGAACTTATCGAACTTATCTAGATTAAGCTATACGAGAACATGTGACCTAAAAGGTACAAAACTACATTTCCCATAACCCTTTTTCTTAAAGGCAAAAAATATATTCCTACTTTGGTGTAGGAGCCAGTTTGGTGTAGTGGTTAAGTGCGCGGATTCTAATCTGGAAGAACTGGGTTTGATTCCCCCACTCCTCCACTTGCACCTGCCTCGATGACCTTGGGCAAGCCACAGTTCTGCAACAGCTGTTCTTGAAAAAGAGCAGTCTCTGCCAGAGCTCTTATCAGCCCCACCCACCTCACAGGGTGTCTGTTGTGGGGAGGGGAAGGGAGAGGAGTTTGTAAGCCGCTCTTGGGTAGTGAAGGGCAGGGTATAAATCCAATCTCTTCTCTTCTTCTACTTCATACAAGCTGCTAACGATATTCATCCTCCTCAGGCAATACAGCCCTCACACCTCAGTTCAACAACACGTGGGCACAGGAATGAACAAAGATCAAACTGTAGAAACATTGTGAAAAAATCCAGAGAATGCAACGGTGTGCTAAAGCCCGAGAAGGAATTCTGATCAGAAAACTTTCCACGGTGAACTAAAATGGCCTTTTGGAATTGGCACACAAATTCCCTGTCCACCTGGCCCTGCTCGTGTTACAAGTGACCTTGAGGGTTCCACATTCACACTTGGCCTCACCTAATGACCTGCCTGAAGCTGTTCTTCATTACCTTTCAATTGCTTCATGACACCCTCCAGAAAGTGACTGACGTCCCAGATGTCCCAGACCCTCCACTTCAATGCAAGAGGAAAAGTCACTGGCTCTTCAAACGTCTCCTTTTCTTCATACCTGGAGGGGGGAAAGATGCTAGGTAGGCCACCATCTATCCAATCCAGAATTCCCACCAGTGGAGCAAGGAAATGACGGCAGGACTAAGCGGAAGCCCCAGAGACACCAGCAGTGGAAGAGGGGAGGCCCTCTGTGGAGGAATGTCTGTCCCCTCACAGTTGCTACAGAGACCCCAAAGCCAGTCACCTGGAGGCCAAATCAGACACTAAGAGGAACTCGTGGCTTCCCCTTAAAACAGCAGCTTCATATCCCCTGCTCACATCTGTTGAGGGAAAGGAGGATAACGCTACAGTGGTTCCAGTAGGTAGACAGCTGGAGTAGGACCGCAGAGGACCTGGTTCAACTCTCAGGCCTCCAGCTTGCAGGGTGGTCCTGGCCTGGGCCATTCTCTTTTCCTTGTGGCTGAACTTATCTAACAGGGCTGTTATGCGGAGGGGAGAATCAAGTACGCTCCCTTGAGCTCTATAGAGGAAGGGCAGGAAAGAAATGGGACAAGAGACAAAACATGCCAACATGCTGCTGTGGGGCATGAGCCTCTGCCCATGGGACCGCGTTCATCTGCAGCTGTCGTTTGCCAGAAACAAATGGACTGAGATTTGCGATCTGAGTCACAACTGTGGTGGTCCTGAGCCTGAAGGGCCACTTTCTTCACCTGCTACTCAGACCCATCCCAGCATCAGTGGGGGCGATGAGGGAGAGGGATCCACGTACCTCTGCAAGGTGCTTCGGACGTCCTAAAAAGCGAAGAGAGAAAAAGAGAGGAAACTCAACATCTGCCACAGGCCACACTGGGAAGACCCCTCAGACCGTGGGGAGAGGTGCATTCTGACTCCTTTTTGTGTGTGTCCCACTCAAGGACAGGAATCCAGCCCCGTAGCCAGGAATTTCTGGTTGGTGGGACAGGGGCCGGGGCGCTGGGACAGGGGAGCGGGGAGCTTAATTAGATCAAGTAAATAATAGCTCCCCCCCCCGCATTCCACTGGGTTCAGCATCATCACATCAACGCATACCTTGCTACACTTCGGGCTCTCTCTTTATATTAAAGAGGGGCAGTGACAAGCATGGTTGCGGGGGGTAGGAGCAGAAAGTGAAGAAACTCGGACCTGACTGTTGAGAATTGGTTCCATGTGGCTCTTAATGCCTTCAACGTTTCCAACCCGCAATGCTCACTTCCCAAGGCAGGAGCAAGGGATGGTGCATTACTGCGCCAGCCAAACCTGTCCGAGGAAATCACCTGAAGCCTTCCTCGATATTTTCTGGTTTCACTAAAAGGCACTCATTAAAGCGTTCTTTCATTTAAAAGCAAAACTAAGATGTAAAAATACTGATCAAACAGTAAGCTGGCTTTTGAAAAGCAACAGAGGAAGAGCTCATGTTGCTAGACGTGCAAATGCGGAGGGGCACATGGGCAGAAAGGAAACAAGGACGAGCAACATTAACGGGGCTCATTTGTTTTCTGCTTCAGTGAAGGCGGCACGGAAAGGGATTGGGTTTCTCCCCAAGAGGAGCCTGCCTGTTCCTGCCACTCCATCACCTGCAGGAGTTCACCGGCCGACTGCTGACACTTCTCCTCCATCTCCCGGATGAGGCTTTCCAGAGAGGAGAGTTCCTCAGAGAGCTGGGCCAGGTGCTCCTCCCTTTTCCTGGCCACCTCCTCCTCCACCTCTTCCATCTGGGCCAGCAAAAGTTCCTCTTGTTCTTCCAGAAACGTGTGCAGTTGCCTGAATTTGGCGACAGTCTTTTGCTTCTCTCCTTCAGTTTGCTTCTGAGATGGGAAGAGAAGAAAAGCAGGCCAAGGTCAGGAACACACAGCCGGTCTCTGCAGTGGGAAGAGGCATTTCGGGAGACTCTTATTGGAAGGGCACTTTTTGCCTTCCACAGAGATCACATCAACATTCGGCAGGGAAAGGGGAAGAGTCCTCAAGACCTTTTTTAAGAGGAAGAGTCCTCAAGACCCATCCTCAGGGCTAAAGTACACATGGATCTCACTCAAACTCCTGGGCGGGCTCTTTCGGCTACAGAGGACGGAGTCTGCAGCAGAAGACCCAGAGTGCAGAAGGGGCTTCTTGAGTCCTTCTGTTTCCCCATAAAACACCCTCCATATGCTGATCCCTGCACTTTCCCATCAGGGGACAAGATATGATGTTTGAGTAGAAACACCACTGGAGGCAAAAGAGAAAGAGAAAGAAAGAGATTGGATTTATACCCCGCCCTTCACTACCCAAAGGTGTCTCAGAGCGGCTTACAAACTCCCTTCCCTTCCCCTCCCCACAACAGACACCCTGTGAGGTGGGTGGGGCTGAGAGAACTCTGACACAAACTGCTCTTTTTCAAGGACAGCTGTGCCAGAGCTTGTGACTGACCCAAGGTCACATCAGCAGGTGCAAGTGGAGGAGGGGGGAATCAAACCCGGTTCTCCCAGATTAGAGTCCGCGCACTTAACCACTACACCAGACTGGCTCTCAGAGCTAAGAAACCCCTGCCCTTCGCTTGGTCTCCTAATCGAAACTGCAGCTTCCCTGACTGCATTCTGGGCAAGAAAAAAGTGCAGAGGGGAAAAAATCTACATGCTCCTGAGCATCCCAAGTACTTTCCCCCTTAGAATCAGCAATCAATTGGCTCAATTCAGGATCAGGGGGGGTCTCTATCAGCATTTTTAGCAAGTATTTGGGGGGAGGGGGGTTTATCTCTTTTCAGAGACGTCTCCTGGCTTACAGTGCACACAAGTGGCACCTGGACACATATGTCCATCTGCCCAGGATACATCCCACAGCAGAGAGCACCTTGGGAAGTCAACTGATTCTGCCCCAGACAAAAACACCCCACGACAACAATGTTCTAGATCTGGATGAATAGCCAGGGGCTGCCCACCCTAGGGGAGTGCCTAGGCCACCAGAGAGCAGGGAGTGTCAGTGGCACCAAGAGTGTGCAATTCCACAAGAGCCCCAGCCCTACCGCTCGAGTGGAACTTTGTTCAGAATTGCAACGTTAAGTCTGCTTTTGGGGGCCTGGTCTGCTGAATACTGACCATCTATGCACTGAACTTCCAAACTGGGAGAAGGGGGACGCCCACGTGGGTTGACTTTTCTGTACTTGTAGTCCACTGTTTCCTCCAGTACAAGTTCTAGAATCTGTTCACTCCCCAGCCACAGTGACACTTACAAGCAGGTCTTGGCTTTCCTTCTCTACGAATCCTTTAGATGCCAGAATTCTTTCTCTCTCCTCCTTCAGAATCTCCAGACGGCTGCAGAACTGATCCTGGGGGGGAAGACCCAAAATGGAGATTGGATTCTTTATAGAAGTTTACTGTAAAACATATGAGAAGCAAAACTATCACTAAGGCTCAAACAGATTATAACTGCCAGATTTCTGTAGCGGAACCTTCAACAACAGTTCCCAAAGGCTAGACACAGGTAGCTTCCTCGTGGGGATGGTGCCCCATTCTCTTCTAACATCCACTACGAATGCAAAGATATTCACAGTGCCCACGCTGCTTCAGCATGGAGATTTACTGTGTGGTTTATCCTCCTGCCCACCATGATGCCCCCATGCCACAGGGGGGATTTTTTTTTTTGCATGAAAAACTATTATTTGCAGTCGCTATATCACTATGTTGTGTTAACAGTCCAGCAATATGCCCAGTACTGACAACTTTAAAAAGAAATGGCAAAAAAGCTCGCGGGAGGTGGTGCTTCTGGAAATCGATACCTTCCATTCTACACTTTCCCCCAAACCTCTTTTGATATGATCCTGAAAAAATGATCCAAAGCAGGTTAGAGGGGAAAAAACCTACAGCAGATCCAGGGAAAACTGGGAAGCTGAGCGGAAAGACCAAAATGTCCTGCCAAGCTCAAGAACAACTGAAATCGGGAAAGCAGTGGGTGGGGCGGAGTTAAAACTGATAGATACAGAAGATCAGATACAGAAATGTGTTTGCACATGAAGCTTAGACAGGAAGTGAGTCTGTCTCCCCACATCACCCCACATTGGCCTTAGCAGGGGGACTTGAGGCAATTAAAAGGGAGCCACCATGCATTGAAGGAGGAAGCAAAGAGGTGTTTTCACTCCCCAGTTTGGGCCCAGAGGCTGGGGAGGAAACTGGAGAGTTTCCCTTCAAAGAGACCAAGGAGAAGGGAAGGATCCACAACTCTTCCTCACCATCCTCCACGTTGTTGACTTCCTACCTTGTACTCTTGGGAGGCCTCTTCTAGAGGAAGGGTCTGGTGATCCCTGTGCTCCTTGGATCGGTCACAGACCACACAGATGAGGGCTTTATCATCCTTGCAGAAGAGCTTCAGGGGCTCCTGGTGCTTCTGGCAAACTCTCCCTTTTCTGGATGTCACGACTGCCTGATGCCCAAAACAAAGAAACAGGATTTGTTTCATTCCCCCACCCCGAATTGTATCTCTCCTTGTAATGACTGGATATAATTAGTCCCTTGTTCAAAAATAGCACACACACATACACATTTGTAGATAGATAAAGAATGCTATGGCTTTTTTGGGAGACAGAATGCAATTAAGTGTAACCCTATGGTTTTTTTGGGAGGAAGGTATTTTATCTGTGTGAGGGAGCTGTAGGAGGGATACTGGGAAAACAGTTATGAAGAGAAATGGGAGAGAGAAGCCACCTGGGTCCAAGAGCAGAGAACAGAGCGACCAACAGCCCTACTTGTATTTTAGGTTCCACTTGTAAATGGATATTGGGGATTGGAGGGTCTGGGAGTTTGTTGTTGTTTGATTTTTTCCTTTTTTACCAACTGGCCATCTTCCCTGTTAGGAAGTGGAGGCCAGTGGGCTGGAGGCAAAGCTCCTTTCTTTTTCATCTACCCATCCCCCCATTAACAAACACAATTCCCATAATGTTTTCCCTCAGCTGGGGTTGGTGGGAGAAAATGAGGTTACACAAGTCTTTATTAAACCTCAGATTCCTTTGAAAGTCAGTGAATGAATCACAGCTCCTGCTTCCATGTAAACCACCTTCTCGTAACACCTGCTTTGAGCAGCCATTTGTGGTGTGCCAGAGGTGTCCCCAAACCCCCCACCCTATTACTTTCTTGCACTATGCATTCCTGAGGGGGTACAGCGACAACTGAAAATGAAAAAGGGAGGGGGGACTTAACGCAAACTGAATTAAGAACCTAAAGGTTACAAAGATATAAATGTATCGGCCCAATAATTGTTAGTCACATTAAAAACATTAAATATTGATAAATATACAAAAATATTTGTTGCTGTTCAGTCGCACAGTCGAGTCCGACTCTTCGCGACCCCATGGACCAGCTCCTGCCAGGCCTTCCGGTCTTCTGCCGTCCTCTGAAGTTTGCTCAGTTTCATGTTCATTGCATCTATGACACTGTCTAACCATCTCATCCTTTGCCGTCCCCGTCTTCTTTGACCTTCAATCTTTCCCAGCATCAGGGTCTTCTCCAGTGAGTGCTCCCTTCTCATTTGGTGGCCAAAGGATTTGAGCTTCAGTTTCATTATCTGGCCTTCCAGGGAACAGTCAGGGTTGATTTCTTTGAGGAGTGACTGATTTGTTCTTCTTGCAGTCCAAGGGACTCTCAAGAGTCTTCTCCAGCACCATAGTTCAAAAGAATCTATTCTTCGGCGCTCGGCCTTCCTTGTAGTCCAACTCTCGCAGCCATACATGACTACTGGGAATACCATTGCTTTGATCATGCGGACATTTGTTGGCAGGGTGATGTCTCTACTTTTTATCATGTATTTATTACAAAGTACATTAAAGAACAGACATTGGCCTTGGTGACTGCTCCAATAAAGAATCAAATTGTGCAGTGACAACAAAAAAATTACCATTATTGACCCTGACCATACACGTTCCGGCCCACTGGCCTTCCTCAGTGGTCAAACCAATGACATTACAGAATGGCTCCTGACATCCCTCTTGGCTCCCAGCTGCATCAAATTTTTCTGACCAAGCGAGAATGGTACACAATCGAGCCATTACTATAGGAAAGTGTACCTGACCATGGCAGCGAGCTATCAAGAATGAGGCCTCTGATTAATATCTTTGCCTTTGGTTACGGACTATAACCAGTAAAAAATTTCATTTTATCCATTTATAAGAAGTAATTGTTGCATGGTAATGTCAGGAGTCGTTCTGTAATATCATTGGTCTGACCACTGGGAAAGACCGACAGGCCAAAATGCGTTTGATCAGGGACAATAATGGTGATTTTGTTGTTGTTGTTGTCACTGCACAATTGGATTCTTTACTGAGGTAATCACCAGGGCCAATATCTGCTTTTTAATCTACTTTGTAATAAATACATGAATACTTTTGTATATTTGTCAATATTTAATGTTTTTAATTTGACTAACAGGGTTATTATAACAAGCCTCCAAAAGCAGATCCAAATCTATAAGGCGGTAAAGCTGGAACTGCATGAATAACAGATTTTAAAGCCACCTTTCAGATTTAACTCGAAGCCAGCCCGTCCCCCCTCTCACAGACAGCATCTCCTCCTAGGTGGAGCTCCAGACAACGCCATTAACCTCACAACCGAATGATGATTCTGGATTCTTATACTGGCATAACAACCTCTTATTCATTCTGAAGTGCGTTAACTTGAGTTTGATTTGGGGGCAACTTGAGTTGCCTTCCTTGTAAGTTAATTCTTCTGTATTTTTAAATGCATAATAAATACTAAAAAGAGACATTCCTTCACATCAGGGATCCATAAGGGCATTAGTATGTGGGGCACCTGTGGGTTCCCACAGCTTTCACCTGGGAGGCCCCTAATTCCTTTTTCTAAACTCTCACAATGACTCCCTCAGCCTCTCCCTCTAAAGGAATCATTAACTCCTGCAAGGGCCCTTTGCCCTCAGGGAAGCCTTTCTGCCAACAGCCCTCCAGTCGCCATTTTGCTCTGAGTTTTGGCTGTCTGGATCAGGGGGGAATGCTCAGAGGCACTTTCTAATGACTTCCACATTTTCTTCTGGTGCTGAAAACAGGTTTGGGGACCTGAGGTGCAGAACAAAGTTAGGCCTGACCCAGCCAGCCTTGCCAGTTGTGTAGTGTTGAGGTTCTGGGAACAACACGCATGCTCTTCTCGCCTTCTGCTCCTCACTTCATATGCACAATGACAGATTCGCAGTCCTGGAAGCTCCACTTCATCAGAGGCCCACATTTGGGGGGCTGGGCAGGGTTCTCCTTGGGCAGTGAAACCTCTTGGACTGGCCACACAGCTCCATCTCAGTATGGGATGGCTGAGGGGATGGCCATTGGAAATAACAGGCTGTACCTTAAGCGAGCAGAAATGGGATCATAGGGCAAAAGGCCTTCAGGTGAAGGTGGCCTGTCAGTGAAAGGCTCGGTGAGGGAAGCCTGTCAGTGAAAGGCTCTCTTGGTGGGAAATCCCGCCCTCCCCGAAGGCTCAGGGCGGCTTACAAGGCTAGGTCCCAGGCCAGGAGGCCAATAGGTCTCTTGGTCACTGTAAATAGCCTATCGGGGAGTGGGGGGGTGTTTGGTGGTGGGTTTCTCTGAGGGAATATAAGCCGGCCTGCGAGCCGGTTAACTTGTCTTTGTTCCTGACTAAATAAAGGTATGCTTAGCTGAAATCACTCTCCGTATGCATACTTTTCAGGATCATAGAGCAAAAGGCCTTCAGATGAAGGTGGCCTGTCAAGTGAAAGGCTCAGTGAGGCACCAATACTGAAAGGGCTGCCAGCAAAGGGAGATCTCTTGGTGGGAAGGGGAGCAATGCTCCCTCTAAGCTGTGGAATCTTGTG
>NW_015169911.1:29942-32846 GCF_001447785.1 Gekko japonicus | reverse complement strand
TACCAAGTTAAAACAGCAACAGTTTACAAGTAAAACCGACAGATGGTGGCGATAATCCAAATCACACCCAATGATAGGAGTAGCATCCAGCGAGGTCTCAGGCCAGAAGGTGTTCTAGATTTCAGGCCAGAAGATGTTTCAGGGGTATTTGCTCATTTTTAAACTGTTTTAATATTTTCTAGTAGTATACTCTGTATTGCTCCTTCGTCATTTTTGCAGTTAATCTATTATTGTTATATACTTTAATTACTGTTTTATGCACTATTCGTTGTTGATTGTATTTGTTGTCGTTTTATATTTGAAAATTTAATAAAAATATATATTTTTAAAAAAGAAGATGTCCCAGGGCACATTCATCAGTGGCGGCTCCTAATCGAAAGCCTGGTGGAAGAGCTCCGTTATAGAGGCCCTGCAGAACTGTAAAAGGTCCCGCAGGGCCCTGATGTCCTCTGGGAGCTCATTCCACCAGTATGGGGCCGCTACTGAGAAAGCCCTGGCTCTGGTGATATTCAGCCTGGCTTCTTTCAGACCAGGGAGGGTCAAACGATGTTGCGACCCTGACCTCAGTGCTCACTGGGGCACATTTGGGGAAAGGCGGTCCCTCAAGTAGGCAGGCCCCTGACCATATAGGGCTTTAAAAGTTAAAAACAGCACCTTGAACCAAATCCGGTACGCTATAGGCAGCTAGTGCAGTGTCCTCAACACAGACTGGATGTAGTCCCGTATAGAGTGACCCATCAACAGCCTGGCTGCGGTATTCTGCACTAGTAGCAGCCTCCGTATCTGGGACAAGGGCAGCCCCATGTAGAGAGCATTGCAGTAGTCTAATCTCGAGGTGACTATTGCGTGGATCACTGTTGCTAGGTCATTGCGTTTGAGGAAGGGAACCAACTGTCTAATCAGCTGGAGATGGTAACAGGCTGCCTTGGCAGTGGCTGCTGCCTGGGCCTCCATTGTTAAGGAGGCATCCAGGAGCACTCCCAGACTCCTAACCCTTGGCACTGGCACCAGTGGCACCCCACCAAAGGTCGGTAGTGGGATCCCTACCCCGAACCTGCTCCGTCTTCGTTGGATTCACTTTCAATAGACTCAGTCTAAGCCAGCCCACCACATCCTGAAGCGCCCGCTCCAGGTCATCCGTGCTGGAGTCTGACCGGCCACCCAACAACAGATATAGCTGGGTGTCATCAGCGTACTGATGACACCCCAACCCGTGCCTCCGGGCAATCTGGATGAGGGGGTGCAGTTAGATGTTAAACAACATTGGGGATAGCATCACCCCTTGAGGCACCTCGCACGACAGCGGGTGACTCTGGGACGTCTGCTCCCCTAACGCCCCCCTCTGTCCCTGACCCTGGAGGAAGGAGACAAGCCATTGCAAGGCAAGTCCTTGGATTCCAGTGTCAGCGAGGCGGTGGATCAGTAACTGGTGGTTGACGGTGTCAAACGCCGCCGACAAATCCAACACCAGTACCGCCGTACCACCTCGATCCAGATGCCTTCAGAGGTCATCTGTGAGAGCGACCAGTGCCGTCTCCGTCCCATGACCTGACCGGAAGCCAGATTGGAATGGGTCCAGCATGGAAGTGTCATTCACAAAGCTCTGCAACTGAATCACCGCTGCTCTCTCCAGTACTTTGCCTAAATAGGGCAAATTGGAAACCGGCCGATATTATGGTAGGAGGGGCCAATGAAGGCAAAAGTGCCTAGGGCTCGTGAATAATAATAATGCCGCTCTGAGCTTTGAGCCAAAGTGAAATTTTGAGCCACACACAAGATGCAGGGCAGTCTCCAGTGCTGCTGAAAAAAGACACAGTAAGAGCACTGCTGGATCAGACTCAGGAAGGATCCGCCCAGCCCACTGTCCTGTTTCCAAACGTTGGGGAACCAGATGTGTCCAGTGGGGGGGGGAACATTTCCATATATAATCAAGCGAGATGTCTGACCTTACTGCAGGGCAAACCAAGTCCCAGTTCGCCCTCAGGTTCCTACATTTCACTGATTTAATACCCATCACTATTTGCATTTAAAGTAAAGTAAGATTGTTTTCACTGGACTGAATCTACAGAGAAACCAAGAAGCAACTACAGTTAAGAACATAAGAACATAAGAGACGCCAATGTTGGATCAGGCCAAAGGCCCATCCAGTCCAACACTCTGTCACACAGTGGCCAAAAATACCAGGTGCCATCAGGAGGTCCACCAGTGGGGCCAGGACATAAGAAGCCCTCCCACTGTTGACCCCCCCCAAGCACCAAGAAGACAGAGCATCACTTGCCCCAGAGTCCCTATCTATACCTTGTGGCTAATATCCCCTGATGGACCTCTGCTCCATATGTTTATCTAATTCCCTCTTGAAGATGTCCATGCTTGTAGCCGCCACCACTTCCTGTGGCAGTGAATTCCATGTGTTAATCACTCTTTGGGTGAAGAAGTACTTCCTTTTATCCATTCTAACCCGACTGCTCAGCAATTTCATTGACTGCCCACAAGTTCTTGTATTGTGAGAAAGGGAGAAAAGTACCTCTTTCTCTACCTGCTCTATCCCATGCATAATCTTATAAACCTCGATCATGTCACCCCTCAGCCATTGTTTCTCCAAGCTAAAGAGCCCCAAGCGCTTTAACCTTTCTTCATAGGGAAAGTGTTCCAACCCTTTTATCATTCTAGTTGCCCTTTTCTGCACCTTTTCCAAAGCTATAATATCCTTTTTAAGGTGTGGTGACCAGAACTGTACACAGTATTCCAAATGAGGTCGCACCATTGGTTTGTATAGAGGCATTATGATATTGGCTGATCTGTTTTCAATACCCTTCCTAATAATCCCCAGCATAGCATTGGCCTTTTTTATTGCAGTCACACACTGTCTCAACATTTTCAGTGAGTTATCTACTATGACTCCAA
>NW_015169911.1:26054-29768 GCF_001447785.1 Gekko japonicus | reverse complement strand
CCCCCCCCCCCCCGGTATCTTCACCCAAATGGTGAAAGGGAGGAAATTCTCTCAACGCGCTTCCCTTCTCCGCCACCGACACACACGAAGCTGAAAGTCCGCCCCAAGGAACTGCTTCCTCCGGCCGGCTAGCATCCCGGAGAAGAACAGGTTTGCGAGCCCTGAATCCCGAAAAGAGCAGGAAGAGGCACGAAGGCCTCTAACCGGTCACGGCTGAGAAAGAAATCTGCGTCTCCCCCACAGCGAACCCCGGAGAGGAATTGCCAGCCCCTCACCTCCACCATGGTGCCAGTCTGCCGTCTCGGCTACCCCCGGCGCAGCCACACGCTCTCGATGGAGCCGCTACGACCCAACGCCACAACCAGGTCCGTTACCGACAAGAAGCCACTTCCGGCGCCTCTCCTCCGCCGCATCGGAAGTGACGTTTCCTTTGAAGGGCGCATGAGTGAGACAAGCTGGCTGGATAAAGGGGGTTGAAAGTAGGCTTCCGTTTTGGGTTGGTGCCTTGAGATTACCGAGGGAACTGGCTAATTGGGCCGCGGTTCTTAGCACACGACCCTGGGAGTTGCTCCCATTGAATTAAGCGGGGATTTTTGTTGTTATTGTTCAGTCGCACAGTCGAGTCCGACTTTTCGCGACCCTATGGACCACATCACGCCAGGCCCTCCTGTTTTCCGTCGTGGGAAAAGGGTAAAAGTCGGATCCACATGGATCCTCATGAATTCATATGATTTTTACATTGAAACGAAATAAAACCCCATCATATTGTAGGCCATTTGTTAGTCTATAGGGGGTACCACAAAAATCACGCATCCAGATTTGTGGCACCACAACAGCACAAAAACATGATTACAAAGCACAGATCCTCATGAATTGATTTGATTTTTACGATGAAATGAAATAAAACCAACATCATACTGTAGACCATGTCTTATAGGCAGCACTCCAAAAATCATGCCCCCATGAATTTGTGGCACCACAAAACTGGAAAAACATGGTTCCAAAGCACGGATCCTCGTGGATCCTCAGGGTTTTTCAACTGGGTCACCCGAAACACACCATCAAATCACATGACATGTCCACAGCCACAGCTTGCACTACAAAAATCATAGATCCACGGCTTTGTGGTGACACCAACATGATTCTGAAGCATGTTTGGGTTTTTTGTGTTGGGACACCCCAAACATACCATTAAATCCCATATCATGTCCACAGCCTGCATCACAGAAATCACAGTGCCACGGCTCTGGCAACACCATGCTGCAAAAACATGGTTCCGAAGCACGGATCCTCATGCATCCTTATGATTTTTGCATTGGGTCACCCCAACATCACCATCAAATAATATGCCTTGTCCATGGCCACAGGATGCACCACAGAAATCATATGTCCACAGCTTCATGGCAACACCATGGGGCCAAAAAAATGGTTCTGAAGCCATGTATGCATGACTTCTGCAGTGCAAGCTGTGCCCATGGACATGATATGTAATTTGATGCTGAGTTCATGGTGACCCAACGTAGAAACACCAAGGATCCATGAGGATCCATGCTTCAGAACCATGTTTTTCAAGCATGGTGTTGCAACAAAGCCATGATTTTTGTGCTACTAGTTGTTGCCATGGACATGTTATGTGATTTGATGTTGTGTTTGGGGTGACCCAATGCAAAAAATCTAAGGATCCATGAGGATCTGTGCTTCAGAACCATTTTGTGCTGCATGATGTTGCCACGGAGCTGTGGATCCATGACTTTTGTGGTGCAAGCTGTGCCCATGCACATGATATGTGATTTGATGGTGACTTCATGGTGACTCAATGCAAAAACCTTGAGGATCCATTAGGATCCATGCTGGGGAACCATGTTTTTGCAGCATGGTGTTGCCACGAAGCTGGGGACCCATGAATACTCTGGTGCAAGTAGTGGCCATGGACTTAGTACGGGATTTAATGGTATGTTTGGGGTGTCCAAACACAAAAACCGCAAGCATCCATGAGGATCCATGCTCCAGATCAGAACCATGTTTCTGCAGCATGGTGTTGCCACAATGCCATGGAGATGTGATTTCTGTGGTGAATTCTGTGGCCATGGACATGATATAGGATTTTGTGGTATGTTTGGGGTGTCCAAACACAAAAACCGCAAGCATCCATGAGGATCCATGCTCCAGATCAGAACCATGTTTCTGCAGCATGGTGTTGCCACAATGCCATGGAGATGTGATTTCTGTGGTGAATTCTGTGGCCATGGACATGATATAGGATTTTGTGGTATGTTTGGGGTGTCCCAATACAAAAAAACCAAACATCCATAAGGATCAGTGCTTCAGACTCATATTTGTGCCAAATGGTGTCACCACGAAGCCGTGGATCTGTGATTTTTGTGGTGCAAGCGGTGGCCGTGTTATGTGATTTGATGGTGTTTTTGGGGTGACCCAATTGAAAAACCCTGAGGATCCATGAGGATCTGTGCTTTGGAACCATGTTTTTGCAGTTCTGTGGTGCCACGAATTTGTGGGGGCATGATTTTTGTAGTGCTTCTTATAATCTAAGACATGGTCTGCAGTATGATGTTGGTTTTATTTCATTTTAGCGTAGAAATCATATGAATTCATGAGGATCCGTGCTTTGGAATCATGTTTTTGGGCTGTTGTGGTGCCACGAATCTGTGGATGCGTGATTTTTGTGGTGCCCCTTGTAGACTAACACATGGCCTACAATATGATGGTTGTTTTATTTCATTTGAATGTAAAAAACATATGCATTCATGAGGATCCATGTAGATCTGACTTTTACCTTTTTCCATTAGGGACCTTCCAGTCCTCAGGAATCCACAGGTTTCTTACTTACCCCTGAACCCTCCTCGAGAGGAACCACCTCATGATCTTTGTGCTCCTTGGCTATGCAGCAGAGCGTGCAGAGGGGGGCTCCGTCCTCCTGGCAGAAAAACCTCAGGGGCTCCTGGTGCTTCTCGCAGGCTTTCCCCCTCTCCCCCGTCTCCTTCTCCTCCTGGAGGGCGAATCTCTTGGCGATTTCCACGAAGTTGGCCAGCTGCCGGTTCGGCAGGAGTTTCCTCTTCTGAGCTCTGCCTCGGCACTGGGGGCAGAAACGCCTGGCCCCCGACGCCCCCCAGCTGCGGGTCAGGCAGGCCCGGCAGAAGTTGTGGCCGCACTCGGGGATCGTGACGGGGTCCCTGAAGAACTCCAGGCAGATGGAGCAAGAGGCCTCCTCGCAGAGCTCCTGCACGGGACCCTCAGCCGCCATGGCTGGCGCAGGGAAGGGAGAGCAGAGGTTAGTTTCGTTTTCTCACTTTTGAATCACATGACGTCGAATCGACGGCCTGGCAGCAGAGCTACGGAAAGCGCCTTGGGGTGGAAATGCCGCCATCAATTGCATCCCGATGCTTTGCTGGGCTCCGCGTCGCGACCCTGGTATTATGGTTGTCGAAGGCTTTCAGGGCCGGAGTTCATTAGTTGCTGTAGGTTTTCCGGGTTGTGTGGCCGTGGTCTTGGCACTGTAGAGCCTGACGTTTCGCCAGTAGCTGTGACTGGCACCCTCAGATGATCCATCTTTCTGTGTTTATACCTCTGAGGATGCCAGTCACAGCTACTGGCGAAACGGCAGGCTCTACAGTGCCAAGACCACGGCCACACAACCCGGAAAATCTACAGCAACTACTGACCCTGGTATTCCTTGGAGGTCTCCCATCCAAATAC
>NW_015169911.1:2591-25941 GCF_001447785.1 Gekko japonicus | reverse complement strand
TGGGAAATTCCCCAGCCCGGGAAATCTCTACTGCCGCCGGATGCCCGCCCGCCCGCGGCTGAACCGAAAAGAGCCAGGAAAGGGGACTCCAAAGGGGACTGGGTCAGGAAAAGCCGGAGGAAGCGGGCGGGAGCAGCGGAGCCGAACGGCAACAGGGGAAACCAGACACTTATTTATATACCCCGCCTGCCGCCGAAGGGAGTAACGGGCAGGTACCCATGCCCTCCCGCCCGCCCCCTTTCCAAATAAAAGCCCAGCCGGTTTCAGATCCGCCCTACCCCTCTTGCTGGAGGGAGCGGACTGGAAGCCAGGAAGACACACACACACACCAATGTCATCCCACCTCTCTGAGCCGTTCCCAGGGCAGCTACGCAGGTGCATCACCTCAGTCGCAAACCCTGACCTGGCTGCGGACTCCGGATCCCTCCAGAATGGGCTGCTCCCCTCCAGACAGTGTGGCACCTTTAAGACCAACAAAGGTTTATTCAAAGTATGAGCTTTCCTGTGCACCAACTGGATCTACCCACTCCAGACAGTGAGGGAGGGGAGTCACTCTGAAAGCTTCATCTATGTAATAAAGGAAGCTCCAGGCAAGCAGAAAACTGGCACAGCCATGAAAGGGCCGGCAACACTCCCCTCCTCCCCCAGGTGCTAATCTTCTATTGGCAAGATCTGTCCCTGGAAGGATTCAAGTTGCACAGCCCAGTCTTCTCTCAGTATGTACACACTCCAAGTTTTTAACCAGACAGGTATCAAAGCTTCTGGCCTTGGGGGTGGAGGAGCTTACTGAACTTCTTCGGAGTGGGCAAATAGGCCCTGCGTGGACTTGCCATCCTATGTTGGTAATTTAGGTATAAATCCCAGTTTCTGCATTCAGCCGTGGAAGAGCTTTCCCTGGAGGTGGGCGTAGTCCTATCCCCGCACTGTTCACCCCCACAGGAGAAATCATTCGTTTTGGAACCGGGTCAGTGTGTGTTGATGAGACCCAGCTCTTTCCCTTTTTTTCCCTAAATCTCTTGGGGAGGTGGGCAGAGGCCTCCAGCCCCTGCCTAACTGCTGTAGTTAAATGGCTAACACTTTTAAACAGAACCTCAACAAGATGGAGTGTTGGGAAGGTGGAGGTCATGAAGGACATGGTGCTTTCTGCATTTGGTGGGGCTCAGCTAGGCTTGCCAACCTGCAGGTGGTACATGGAGATCTCCGGTTGTCAGTCAGTCTCGAGACAACTAAAAGTAGTTTTCCCGAAGAAAACGGGGCTGCTTTGGAGGGTGTATTCTATTGCATTATATCCTGCTGAGGTTCCTTCCCTCCCCCATTTCCAGAGTGGGAGCAAGGTAAATTGGGATATTTGGGGAGATATGGCAATAGGGGATTGATACAAAAATATGCACGAGACATCTGCTGAGATTTCTGCTGAGGAGATCAGACCGGATGGGCAGACTTTCAAGGATCCCCTGGACAGAATCTTCGCGGAGAGCCGAAGACATGCACTCATTCCTTCACCTGCATGCCTTGCTCTGGACTGAACCAGAAAGGGAGGTGCTGTTGGTTCTTTCCCCCTTGCATCAAAGCAGCTATTTGCCTCTTCCAGAGAAAACACAAGAGGCAACGGTGCATTTCCCTCTACCCTGCCTGGCAAATTACAGTTAAGGGGAACGGGTTGCTTTGGAAGTTTATTTACCTCATTTTATACCACTTTTCTCCCCAATGGAGACTCAGGGCGACTTGCTATATGTATCCCCCTCCTCCATTTTAGGTTCACAACAACCCTATGAGGTAGGTTAGGCTGAATGTCTCACTGGCCCAAGCTCGCCCATCAAGCTTCTGAGGCAGAGGGTGGATTCCAACATTCCCAGATCCTAGTCCAACACATTTTAACCAGTACCCCCCAAAGTTTTCTCATTTGAGCATTGCAGACCTTTTCTTGACATGCTATGATTTCTATACAAGGTGTCATTCTATGACTGGCTCCACCTACAAAGCTGCATTTTGTGACAGGTATCTTTCAAGGCTCTTGGGGGGGAAATTAAGTAGTTCTCCAAAATGTAACACCCTGTCTCTGGTCACCACCCACCACATGGGCACAGAGAGCAGGGCTTGAGAAGAGAACTTCTATTGATCATTCACAACTAGACTTTCCTCTGTGGGCAAGAGATAATCCAATCAGAAGAACACCCTAATCTCCAGAAGAGTTCATTGACTAACTGTGGGGATGGTTCATGGTGTGTGCGAGTGAGAAAGGAGGGACATGTGGGTGGGAGGTCTACCTTTGTGCTCATGAAAGAGAGAGGGTATTTGCATGTGTTATCCCATATGCAGTATTATATATCAAAAGATACATCAGCCCACTTCACGGGTTTCAATAAACACACGCACAATAGCAAACCGTGTGCGCTTCATTTTTCTCTATACGTGCATGGATTCTCATGCTAAGTTCAATGCGTGTACAACTCAGCATCTGATTTAAACCCCACACTTATCCAGGTATTGGTACCCAGCTTCATTTGTAAAGTCAATGTGCATTGGCTATTTCTTACAAAGAGATGTACGCATGTGCAGGCCCATTTCCTGTAATTTGAACATGGCTTGTATGCAGGGGTCATTTCGCAGGAAAAGAGGTGCAGGAGCTCATTAGCATAACTTATTTGCATATGCCACACCCCATGACATCACCGGAAGTGTGTCAGAAGGCAACGCCCACCATTCAGGCTCCACTGGACTGTTTTGGATTGCTAGCTATTGGGGGGGGGACGGACGTGCAGATCTGTCCTCGCAGAGGAGGGAGAGCTTGTACCTGAATAAAACTTGGTCTTAATGGTGCCACTGGACTTTTTTGGGCGGGGGGGGGGTCTCTGCAACTTACCTGGCTGCTCCTTGCTCTGACTGAGGGCTGCTGGGAGCAGGGGTGGGGCTTGTTGCATGTGCTCACCCGCTGGGCTCTTTACTGCCAGAGCTCCGCTCCTGTGCGCTCCTGCAGGAAATGACCCCTGCTTGTATGATAGGAGAGTGCTATAAAAGTTTCTTTAGAACACTGTAAATATTAAGTGCTTGAAGTGGCAGGGAAATACGACGTTTCAAATTAGACCCCTTGCATAAACAGTCTTAAAGAGGAATTTGACAGATTCATGGAGGAGAGGTCCATCACTACTTACTAGACTTGTTGACTAAAGGGAACCTCCACATCCAGGGGCAGTACATCCCTGAATTCCCATGCAAAGAGGCAGCATCAGTGGAAGGTGTCGGCCTCGGTGCTGTTTGTCAGCCCTTGTTGATGTTTTGTTATATTTTGTATTTATTTTAAGCCCTACTTTTAAATTGCTCTCATGATGTATTTGTGTGTTGTTTTTAATGGCTTTAAAGAGGAGATTTTAATTTGTATGTTTTGTTAGCTGCCTTGGTGGCCTTATGAGGCCAGAAAGGCAGGGTAGAATTCTGGTTAAATTAAAAAATAAAAAATGGTCAACCAGTTATGAAACAGACTGTTGGACTTAGATGAACTGCTGGCTGGATCCAGCATGGATCTTCTGATGTTCTTGTAAGATTAGCCTGTATTCTATCTTATTTGTTTATTTACATAGAGAATATATATTCTGCTTTTCATACTCAAAAATATCTTCTCAAAGAGACTGACAAAAACATCTTTTAAATTGCCATACATGTTTGAATTTATTTTATTTTATTTTGCCATCAAGTTGCAGCCTGCCTAAGGAGATTAGGAAGGCTCCCATGATTCAACTAGTTTGCAGAAAATGTGAAATACGATTGTTCAGGAGAACATTTTTTAAAGGGGGAGATGGTTCTAACTTTAAATGATTCTGAAAACATTAGGCAGTTTCCTTTTATCTTGTATGGCTCATTGTATTATTCTGTTTTTATCACAAAGTTTTCTTATTGTGTAATCAAAAGCATTTCCTTTTGTGTATCCTGAATCTAATGCCCATCTGGGTTTTAACAATTGGATAGGAGAAAAAGCTCTCTCTGTCCATATTCTCCACCCTGAGCATAGTTTTATAAACTTCTATCATGTCCCGTCTTAGTCTTCTAAACTGAAAACTCACAGACTCTTCAGCCTTTCTTAACAGGAAAGGTATTTCAACTCCTTAACCATCCTGGTTGCCCTCTTCTATACTTTTTCCAGGTCTGCAATGTCCCTTTTAAGATATGGTGATCAGAACTGCACACAGTGTTCCAACTGAGGCTGCACCATAGGTCAGTACAGGGGCATCATAATATTGGCAATTTTATCTTCAATCCCGTTCCTAATTCACCCCAGCATAGAGTTTGCCTTTTTTAACTCCTATGGCACACTGGGTTCAGACTTATATTAAGCACACCACTACGACCCCAAAGTCTCTTTCTTTCTCAGCGTCAGCGACTTCAGAGCCTATTAACATATACCTGAAGGTGGGATTTTTTTGTTTCAAAATTCAATGTGCACCATATTATACTTACCTACACTGAACTTCAGGTTCCACTGATACCCACTCACCTAATTTGTGGAGATCCTCCTGGAGTTCTTCACAGTTGACCGTGGTTTTTACTTTTTACCATCCTGAATAATTTCGTGTCATCTGCAAACTTGGCCACTGCATTCCTCATCCTCACTTCCTGATCATTTAAGAACAAATTAAATAGCACTGACTCCAGTATTGATTCTTGTGGGACCCCACTGCTTATTTCCCTCCATGGCAAGAACTGTCCATTTATTCTTAATCTTTGCTTCCTCTAATTTAAATGATTTTTAATATACAAGAGGACCCTGTCCTCTTATCACGACTGCAAAGCTTAATGAGGAGTTTTTTGGTGAGTTACGGCTGTGTAACATTTTATTCTTTTCTGCTACCTCTTTATATGCAACACCCGTAAAGGCACCTTTAGCGTTCTGAGGTAATGGGTGTTATGCTGCTCGCCCGCCTGCCTACTTTAGCTTTTCCTGTTTATTTTCACTGCCCAAAAAGGCTCTCTAGAATTCTTAGTCGGACCTAAAGAACAAGATGGCTTAGTTATGGGGATGGCTCTGTGGGGTTCCTTTACTCTAAATAAAACAGTTGTATTCTCTTAAACATAAATGGAGTTTATTTAGAGGGAAAGCAGGGTAATGTTTTCAGTAATGTCTTCAGTTTTCATACATGTCACGGCTTCAGATAGGTACATAAGCATAACTGTTTCCAATAGCTACATAAGTGTAATTGTTCCCTTAAATAGACCTTGTCACACAGGCTTATTTTCTCACTTGCCACTTTGGCCAATAACTTCCACAAAGCTTAGCATTCCAACTTGCCACCCAGGCTAATTGTTTCCACACAGGCCTGTTTTCCTCACGTGCCACTTGGTCTAATAACTTCCACACAGAACACAGATTCTCTCAGCACCTCTCTCTCTTTCCTCCATATACACTCCACATGATCTGTCTTTTACACAAAGACTGTCTGAACCAACAAGTCAGCTCGGCCTACTAGGGTACAGCTACCATCCATTCGTAACACACTTTTGTGTGTAGTGGTTAAAAGCTTGGTGTAGTGGTTAAGAGCAGCAGACTCTAATCTGGAGGACCGGGTTTGATTCTCCACTCCTCCACATGAAGCCAGGTGGGTGACTTTGGGTCAGTCACAGTTCTCTCAGAATGCCCTCAATGCCACCTACCTCAGTCACAGGGTGTCTGTTGTGGGGAGAAGAAAGGAAGGCGATTGTAAGCCGCTCTAAGACTCCTTCAGGTAGTGAAGAGTGGGGTATAAAAACCAACTCCTACTCCTACTCTCACCCATCTAGCTCCCCTTTCTTACTCTACAGGCCTCCATTTTAAATCACAGCAACATACATATAAAACTCCACATTAAAACACCGAAATAAAACATGCGTACAGTATTTACATAGTGAGACACTACAGGTCCCATAGAAGTTTATCACCCTCGTATTAATATGGTCAGCGTTAAGTCTAACTTGCAAAAAGGTGAAAAGTTATGATATTTGCTATTTTAGCAGCCATCAACATGTGAGGGTCTTTCAAGGACACCCAGTTATCAAAACTGTTTTTACTTATGCTTTGGGTGAAGGTTTGTTAAAATGTTATGGAGTCAAACATCTAGTATATCTAAGTAGGAAGGTGCAAGGAAAAGCCTAGCCCCCCCCCCCCCCAAGTGCCTTTCAGGACACTCCCCCCCCCCAAAGATCCATGAATGGAGCCATCCTAAGCAAAACATACATATAATTGGTTAGTGTGGGACTGCAGCTGGAGATACCTGGATTCAAATCCTCTTCAGCCATGAGGCTCACTGAATAAGACTAGAACAATTTCTCTCTGCCGAGCCTGAGGAAGAACCTGAATAGCAGGAGAGTAATAGTTGAGCTTCTACTGGAAAAGATTTGCTCAAAATGTGCAAACAAAACTTGGCTCTTCTGCTTCCAAAATTCTAACAGGTACAATACACTCACTATCACACATGCAGACAAAGGAAATCAGCTACTTAATTATAAACTTGAAATGTATGCGGACAATGGAAAACTTTCAAAACGTAGTGAGATATGTATAAGTATCTGACTCCAATAAACAATTGCCATTGTTGAATAAAAACCTCGTACAGATGCGTTTTTCTCCCTGTAAACAATTCATTTATTCGTTAATATTATATGCAAGAAATTACTCAGCCAATCTTCAGTACTAGGTAAAGGTTCCGGTTTCCACAACTGATCAACCAATTTCGCACTGTTATTGGTATAAGCCCAATTAGAGCTAACGACAAAGAAAATCAGTTACTAACTTAGGTAATTGGCATAATACGGCTATAATAAAATAAAAGGGATGTTTATGAAATGCAGCCAGGAAACACTGTCCCTACTTCAGTTTCAAACCCAATAGAGAAGTTATTCAGACATTTCTCCACCTGCTCACTATCACCTGTCCGGCTTCAAGTTTCCCCCAATCTCCAACAGACTTCCCCAGGTGTCTAAGCAGACTCACAATCAGAACATTTATAGGGAATTTCTGATACAGCAATGTTAAGAGAGGATGACAGAGGCGACTCCTCTGTGATTGAGATTAGCACCTTTTATACAGTGTCTACCCTGTGTGAATCCTTTTGTGGGAATTAAGACTTTGGCTATGACGGAAGTCCTTCCCACACTCCAAACACTGATATGGCTTCTCCCCAGTGTGAATCCTTTGGTGAACATTAAGGATTCCATTCTGTCTGAAGCTCTTTCCACATTTTGAGCATTTGTATGGTTTCTCCATGGTATGAATCTTTTGATGAGTATTAAGCACCGCACTCTGACGGAAGCTCTTTCCACAATCCAGGCATTTATATGGTTTCTCTCCTGTGTGAGTCCTGTGGTGATTACTAAGTATTGATCTTTGACTGAAGCTCTTCCCACACACCAAGCATTTATATGGTTTCTCTCCTGTGTGAATCCTGTTGTGTTCAGTAAGATTTCTGTTCTGCCTGAAGCTCTTCCCACACTCCAAGCATTTATATGGTCTCTCCCCAGTGTGAATCCTCTCATGAACAGTTAGGCTCTTACTATGACCAAAGTTCTTGCCACACTTCAAACATGTATATGGTTTCTCCCCTGTGTGACTCTTTTGGTGAGAATTCAGGGTTGCACTCTGCCTGAAGCTCTTCCCACATTCCAGGCACTTATATGGTTTCTCTCCTGTGTGAATCCTCTGGTGAACAGTAAGGCCTTTGCGGCAACTAAAGCTCTTTCCACACTGGAAACATGTATGTGGTTTCTCTCCTGTGTGACTCCTTTGGTGAATACTTAGTCTTGCTCTCAGACTGAAGCTCTTCCCACACTCCAAGCATTTATATGGTTTCTCTCCTGTATGAGTCCTCTGGTGAACAGTAAGCTGTGTGCTGTGACCAAAACACTTTCCACACTGCATGCATTTATATGGTTTTTCACCTGTGTGAATCTTGTGGTGAGAGGAAAGGCTTGTGTTCCAAAGAAAACTCTTTCCACACTGCAAGCATTTATATGGTTTCTCCCCTGTGTGACTCCTTTGGTGAGTTGTAAGAGTTGTGTTCCGAGAGAAGCTTTTCCCACACTGCAAGCATTTATGTGGTTTGTCTCCTGTGTGACTCCTTTGGTGAGAAGAAAGATTTGTTCTGCACCTGAAACACTTTCCACATTCCAAGCATTTATATGGTTTCTCCCCACTGTGAATCCTTTGATGTACAGTTAGACTGTCACTCCGAGGGAAGCTCTTGCCGCATTCCAAGCATTTATATGGTTTCTCCCCACTGTGAATCCTTTGGTGATACGTAAGGTCTGTTTTCCGACGGAGCCTCTTTCCACACACCAAGCATTTATATGGCTTCGTCATGGTGTGAACCCTTTGATGAGTAGTAAGGCTTGTGCTCTGACGGAAGCTCTTTCCGCATTCCAAGCATTTATGTGGTTTCTCACCTGTGTGAATCCTCTGGTGAATAAGAAGTCCTGATCCCTGGCTGAAGCTCTTTCCACATTCCAAGCATTTATATGGTTTCTCTCCTGTGTGAATCCTGCGGTGAGAAATAAGTCCCGATTTCTGATTGAACCTTTTTCCACACTCCAAGCAGTGATATGGTCTCTCCCCCGTGTGAATCCTTTGATGTACAGTTAGACTGTCACCCCGAGGGAAGCTCTTTCCACACTCCAAGCATTTATAGGTTTTCTCCCTACTGTGACTCCTTCGATGAACGGCAAGGCTTTTCATGCACCTAAAGCTTTTCCTACAATGTGAGCATTTATATGGTTTATCTCCAGTGTGAATTCTTCCATGTTTCTTAGGAGTAGATTTGCAACCAGATCTTTTGCCACTCATAGGGTGCTTCTTCCTTCTATTTCCCTCATGTCGTTTCTCTTCAAAGAGGATTTCCTGAAGATCCCTGCCTCGAAAGGAAAATGATTTCTTCTGCTGCTTTCCTCCTCTCTTTGGTCTGCCTCGATTCCCAGCTTCTTCCTCTGCTTCCACCTCCTTGTCTCTTCCCTCATTCACTGTGCTTGGTTCCCCCTCATCTCCTTCTGGAATACAGACAGAAATCCAGTAAAAGACCATGGAACAACAAGTTGCTGCATTTGCAGTTGGATAAGTTGCTAAATAGAGCATGCGACTTTAGCAATATTCAAGCTGCTTCTGGCCGTGATAAAAACCCAGCTGTTGCTAATTGCGATAAGCAACCAGTCATTTGTTCTATGAGGGAGGGGTCGACTAAGCTACCTCCACAGCAACAGGAGAGGGAGAGAATGGCCCCCTCCCAACTTGTCTGGCAGCCACATAAGATCTGTTTACAAATCTGCAAGTTTAAAGGATTTGTACCCTCCTGGAGGACTGCTTCACTTGTTAAGAAACATCTATTGGAATTATTTGGGAAACGTATCGGACACATGGATATAAAAACAGTGGAGCCCCTTAATGACATCACTCAAGCTCAGAGGGTTCTACTTTCCTTCCGCAGCCCCAGCATCCCCAGGCTGCTTTTTCATCAGAAAGCTCTGCTAAACTCTAAAGGAATCTTCCCTATTCGTGTTTTTAAGGACTGTGCTTGGTTCCCCCTCATCTCCTTCTGGAATACAGACAGAAATCCAGTAAAAGACCATGGAACAACAAGTACCACCTAGTAGAAACAGTCACAGGTGAAATATTCTTACTTAGATGGGCCTGGAGAAGCTTCTGCATCCTCTAACTATTAGCTGAGACATTTTGTAAAGGGATAGCCAGAGAAGCAGAACTGGGCCAGGAGGACGGGGTACTGAGGCCTGTTGTTCCTTTTCAATACCCAGAAGAAAGGTTTCTTTACATATTACAAGTGAAGAGAAAAAACAGAAACACCATCTACATTTCCCATTTACTAAGCAAAAGTGCTCTCTGTGTAGGACAAGTTTCAAAGCAGAAGCAAAACCCATCCTCCATTTTTGTGCAGAACCCTGCGATCACCCTAACTCTGGCCTCTCCCCTTCCTGTCACATGACTCCCTTTCCTGTGGTAGTAGATCAGTTGAGTCCATTGACACCACATAGGTGTTAAAAGTGGCACCCACATCTGCAAATACTGAAGTACACTCCCCTAGTAACCATGAAGACCTGTATCTCCCTGAGGAGTAGAGCTCTTCAATAATTAAGCTGGAAGGATTTGAGTAAGTACTGAACTGAAGACCTTCTTTCCTTTTAAGCTGAGGTTCCTTCATTAAATTGTGTGGGAACTATTTCTTTGGGGGAGAAAAAATGACTGAATTAATCCTCCTTATTTGACATCATATTAGGATACAAAACGTTTTTTTTCTTTTGCACCAGAAGGAATCCTCAGCATGAATTCACATGTCTTAAGGCTACTGAATAAAGGGGCATCGTGGTGTACTTATTTTATCCTTCCAACAACAGTGAGCGGTAGGGTAGGCTGAGGTAAAAGACTGACCCAAGGTTGACCAGTGAGCTTCGCTGCAGGAGGTCAGACCTGGGTCTCCCCGTGGAGAAACAGGCATTACCTCATCCAAGTCGAATCCCCATCTGTTAGACCCCAAAAAGAATGCTTTCCCTCCACTTCCCAGTTTTTCTCAGGGCAAACCTTAAGATCCCCATATCTGCACTGAAAAAAAAACCCAACAATTGATCTGTGGTGTTGTAAACTTTGGTACTAGACTCCTGGGGCGGAAGACATTTTAAAACATCTCCAGTCTCAGCCTGGCACTCTAATCAACATACCACACTGTCATGCTTTGCTACCTAATAGGGCCTCCACCAGAAAATGCTAATGATGTTTCTCCACAGCTTGCATTCTGGCTATTTCAACACCACAACCTCTCTTTCCCAATGAAGAACTCTTTCTAGGTTATGACATGTCTGTTTCTTTGACATGGCCATAAACAAAACTTACTCTCAGCCACCTCTGTGGGCAAATCAAGGTTCTCTTGAGAGACTCCCAGGAAAGGCTCCACCGCATCTTCTGACTCGTGGCCTTCTTGTAAAAAACGCTCTGCTTTTATCTCTCTCTCATTCATGTCTTCTTTCACACAAAGAATGATAGACTCCGTGTTCCAGCAATAAAGAGTAGCTAAGAAATGAGAGAACAGTACAGTTACAACTTAAAAAAGATGGAACATCCAATCTCAGTCACAGGTTCAGCTATGAAATAAATAAATACATCATCATGACTTAAATAAGATGGATCTGACATTTCCAGCCAGAATCAGAAGAACCTGGGTCCATTTCAGGCTTTAGACCTAGACATGAAGGAATGACAGGAAGCTACAAAAACAGTGTGATCAGTATATTCTCAGCTGAGCAAACTATAACCACAAATGTCAGGCAGTGAAGGGCCCTTTCTTCCATATCTAAGGAAGTACCTGTGGAGGTCTTCATTTCAGCAGAGTCCTGGACAAAGATCTCACCCGCTTCCTCCAGCCAAGAGATCAGGTCAGGTTTGCAGGTCCAAGATCCTCCTTGGAGGAACACCAACAGAAACCAACATGTCATTTTTGAGACTTTGTTAAATTAGGATTCTGTACACTGCAGACTGTCATTCATTCTCCAGGGATGTTAAAGAACTGAAATTTGTGGGGTTGTGGGAAAGTATGGAATAGTCAGGGGGGGGGTCTCTACCAGAGTTCTCAGGATGCTCACAAAACGACTCAGGACCATCCACCCCCCAGTCGTTGACTTGCTTACCCAGAAAGGCCACGCTCCCAAAATTCTCCAGCATGACTTCTCTGTAGAGAGCTCTTTGGCCAGCATCTAGCAGAGCCCACTCCTCCTCTGTGAAATACACGGCCACCTCCTCGAAGGACACAGGGCCCTGGAAGAAGGCAGAACCATTCACTTATCAACATCTGTGTCCAGATGGGGGGTTGTGTATTTTTATGCGGGATGCAGTGCTTCATGTGGGAAAAGTGAGTGGAGTTTACACCTTGCTCTGACATCTTGCACCAGCTGAAAGGCTCCTGTGACAAAGAGAGGGCGACTCAGTCCATTCCGCACTCATCTCCACCGTGGCCCAAGGCTCATGCAGAATGTCACTTTCCACTGGTGGTGACTGGCATCCAGTCAGTGATCTCTCTCTTCTTCCTGCAAGTGAGGAAAAAAGCAGTGGGAACATTTCTCTTGCATTCACAATTCCTATTTCGACTCCTGCGTCTGAGTACTGTTTCATCTTTCAGGCATCTTTTTAGGAATATGATGCTCCAAGTATGCTGTTTACACAGCCACCTTGCAAATATGTCTGCAGTAGATGCTACTTCAGTATAAATCTTACTGCATGCCTGCCAGTCTGAAAGACTCAGGCTTCATTCACATCCATTTTAGGAAAGTTCTCTGCCTGGTCTCTTGGAAGCAAGTTCTCAGGAAAGATCTTCCTCCCCCCTACCCCTTTTAGAGGGGCCTTTTCCTCCTCAAAATTTATGAAAGAACATTAGTGTACAATAAACTATCAACATGCAAATTGCCAATTATATATGCTGCTGATTATATACTGTGATGAGGTAAATCGTAGATCGGGGGACAGGCAATTCAGGTTCCTGAGGTAAATTATTCTCCCTCCCTCCTACAGACATCGTTAGTTTCACAAAACAATAAGATTATTATCACCTCTGAAGAAGATTAAAAGCTTATTTTCGTTGTCAAATATTATAACTAAAACATGCCCCCAATATCTACAGCTAAGTTGGGTGGTAGTTTCTTTTAGAGCATTACAGCATCACAACATGCAGTCTCAGACATACACCCAAATGACAGGCTCCTTTGTCCGGATGAGAGAGGAGTTTGCTTTTAAGGCAGAAGAAGATCTGTTCCTTTCGCTGCCACCTTTAAACCAAGAGATCACTGCCAGAGGTATGCTCTGTATCTCTTCAGTCCAATTCGCCTCAGGACTCAGCCCAGAAAATCAGGTGAGCTTATTTCTGGATCCTACCCTGATCCAGTAGAAGAAGAAGAAGAAGAAGAAGAAGAAGAAGAAGAGATTGGATTTATACCCCGCACCCAAATGTCAGGCTCCTTTGTCCGGATGAGAGAGGAGTTTGCTTTTAAGGCAGAAGAAGATCTGTTCCTTTCGCTGCCACCTTTAAACCAAGAGATCACTGCCAGAGGTATGCTCTGTGTCTCTTCAGTCCTATTCGCCTCAGGACTCAGCCCTGAAAATCGGGTGAGGTTATTTCTGGATCCTACCCTGATCCAGTACCTAAAGCCTAACCTCCTCTCTCCCTGATATTTAACCCAGGAAACCTAAACCTTTCCTTTCCCTGTTAAGCTCCATCTCTGTATCTCTTTACTCGCCGAGGTCTATGTGAGGCACTGGCAGCTTTTCTCTCCCTCCAAAATCACCCCCCACCCAGGTTCTACAGCCTCCCACTGATTGATGTCCCTGGGAATTACCATATCCTTCCCCCTCTGTAGGCAACAGGGATTTGCTGTGATGCCTGAAGGGGGGGGGATAAAGGCTGTCCCTCACACCCACCCACCCATCCTGATCTGCAGGAAAGGACAATACAGGTGAATGCTGAACATTGTTATGCCCACCTCAGCTCCAGTCAAATGGGAGCAGAAAGGGTGAAGTTTGATTTGCCTTTCTGTATCTCCCTTATTCCTGGAATAAAGGGTTTGGGGTTTTTTAAATTCAACTGAGTGCCTCGCCTATGTGTGTTAATTGGAAAAGCACACACCAGGCTATCGGCCCATTTTGGCAACAAGACCAAGGTCATATTTCATCCAACATCCCATTCCCTGCAGTAGCCAACCCAGTAACCTAGAAGGCTCACAAGAGCTCCTCTCCAAATGACATTCATAGATGCACTGCCTCCGAACATGGAGGCTCGATTTAGCCACCCCTTGCTAAGAGCTCTTGAGAGATCTATTATCCATGAAAGCACCTAGTCCCCTTATAAAGCCACCTAAGGTTTTAGATAGCACTACATCCCGTGGCAGTGAGTTCCACATGTCGATTATGTACTAAGTAAGTTTAGCAGCTCTAACGGACTATCTAACACTGAAAGAGGGGCTCCTTGTATCAAGATTCCACTGGGGGCGTGTGTTGGGTGGGTGCATATTTCGCAAGCCCGAAGAAGATGACCCATCCGCCGTCTCTCTCACCGCGCCAGCAGTTCGTTCCCTGCCGAGGTGACCCCTCTGAACTTGCTCCTCTTTCTCTTCCTCCGCTTTCTCTTTCCTGCAGCTTCCAAAAACCTTCCCCGCCCGCCTTCTTCACTTTCAACGTCCAAAATGCCAAAAAGGTTTTCAACTCTGCGTGGATTAAATCCAAAAGAGCAAACATGCCCCCGGTTTCCTTACTCGGAGTATTTAAACCGGATTCATCCACGATCATGCATTGTTTATTTAGAAGTCCAGGGGAAGGAGGAGAAAATAATAGCCAACCTAGAAATCCATCAGTCTTATAACGAATGCAACAGAATGTCCAACGCGAAGGCAACCTACCTAAAAGTAAATGGCATTTTAAAATCTAAGGATCAAGACGAGCTCACACACACACACACCCCTTTATTCTTTCTTCCGGCGGCGTTAGCCTTGTTGTCCCCTTCCAATCATGTGACTGAAGCACAGCCAGAGACCTGGCAAAGCGAGCCCTACCAAGTTGCTGCTGGAGCACATGGATGGCTGGAGAACCATCGTGCATCCCCTGCACCACCACCCCTCCGACCGCCACGGAAGGGAGCTGCAGGATAATTGTAGCAGCTCTCTTCGTGACGGGAGAGTGATCAGCAGCGTTCGTTTCTGCATCTCAGTGGAGTCATCGCCCTGTCCGATCACGTCTAGGGAATTCTCCTTGATCTAGGTCTCCTGCTGCCAATGTTCCCTCTAAGCTGCAAAGTCTTGTGAGCAAAAATTCTGCTTTCTGAGCTACCAGCATTAAAGTTGTGAGCAAGCAATTTGGCTACTGCATAAATTAGTTTGCTCTGGAGCCATCCTTCCTGAGCCAAGACAAAAATGTGTGAGCTGGAGGCTAAAAAACTATGAGCTAGCTCACACTAACTCAGCTTAGAGGGAACACTGCCTGCTGCACTGGTTTACTTTTGGTTCTGGAAAGCTGATCCCCGGAAAACTTTGTTGGTCTCTGTCTGAGGTGCTACTGGACTCTAAATTAACTGGTTTATGTTAGTATTTCTGAATTCACTAACACCTGACACTTTTCAACCCTGCTTCTTACCACAGCTTTGCTTACAAGTCATTGAAGTGTGGTCCGGAGAACAAGCTGTCATCGGAGAGATCTTGGGTTCAAGGCTCAGACTGACAGGATGCCGAATTCTGTACCACATTCTGGATTCTTTCTGCATTCCCACAGAATCCACAGCATCCACATCACTGCTACATTAAGTTAAACCCAGCTATGAAATACTCCTTTCCTTATCTTTGATAGCAAAGAAAGGTCCTGATGGACGCCAAAGGAGAGAGAGAAATATTCAAGTGAACATTAAAACGATTATCAATTCTTCCTAAAGATGCACTGACATTTCTTCCAGGGCATCTTCAGGGTGGGAGACTGCCTATTCAAACTTTGTCTGCATCAAACTGACAAGGTTGGTTGTCCTTCTTTGGTGTAGCAGTTAAGAGTGCGGACTCTAATCTGGGAGAACCAGGTTTGATTCCCCACTCCTCCACTTGCACCTGCTGATGTGACCTTGGGTCAGTCACAAGCTCTGGCACAGCTGTTCCCGAAAGAGCAGTTTGTGTCAGAGCTCTCTCAGCCCCACCCACCTCACAGGGTGTCTGTTGTGGGGAGGGGAAGGGAAAGGAGTTTGTAAGCCGCTCTGAGACTCCAAGTGAAGGGTGGGGTATAAATCCAATCTCTTCTCTTCTCCTCATAGAGCCCGTGAGCAATGTGGAATTTTGAGAACAGGGAGTAGGCACTGCCCCCATAATGGCTGCCATGGGAAGGGGAACAGGACAGTAACAAAATGGCTGCCATGCGGTTTGGATGATAGCCACAAACGATGCTGTGGGGGCTGGCCCCAATCCCTAATAGGGTTGCCGGCTGAGTAGTGGTAAATGGTGGGAGGTTTGGGAGGGTGAGGAAATAATAACAAAGGTGCAAAGTCACTTCCAGACTGAACGTGGACGTGGCACTCTAGGATTCCACTAAAACGCTATGGTTTCCCAGAATGCTAGAGTGTCATCCCAACATGATGATGTTAGCTCCAGACTCATGCTGGGACATGATGTCATGCCATTGCCATGATGCTGATTTTCCCTTCATTTGTCCCCTGCCACCCTACTGAGTGGTGACTTGGCGTAGGGGGCAGTTGGCGAGAGGCCCTCCATGCAATTCCTTGTCTTTCCCACCACTGTTCCAGAGGCTGGCGGGGATGGGTGGAAATTTGGGAGGCACTGTTGTCATTGTTGTCACACTAGCGCACAACATCAACTCCAGCAAAAACCACAATAGTATTATGATGTCAGGAGGAATGCTCTAGGATTTCCCCCAAACAATTACCTGTCCCTCAAATCCTCCCAGTGGTCACCCTATCTCCTGCTATAGAGGGCGATCTGGCAACCCTATGTTGCAAGGTGGCAAACTTGGCATCTTCTACAACAGATGCAGCTGTTTCTGCATAGAAGCTCCCTGTGCACTTCTGGAGCACCTCCCACTCCATTGATGGGGAGGAAAGCCAGGCGTGGCTGTCTGCTTAGGAAAGAGATGCTTTAGGTAAGAAGCAAATTGGGGGCAGCGGGGGGGGGGGGCAGCCAAGAAACCCATTGGTGGCCGCCATGGGGCAGGAGAAGGAGGAGGATGAAGAGCTGGATTTACACCCTGCCCCACCCTTCACTTGGAGTCTCAGAGCAGTTTACAATCTCCTTCCCTTCCTCTCACCACAACAGACACCCTGTGAGGTAGGTGGGGCTGAGAGAGCTCTGAGACCTGTGACTGACCCAAAGTCACCCAGCTGTCTGCATGTAGAGTAGGAGGGAATGAAACCCTGTTCTCCAAATTAGAGTCCACCGCTCTTAACCACTACACCAAACTGGCTCTCCAAATTAGGGATCGCTGTACTAAATAACCTTCAGCAAGCCTGATCTTTCAGCCTCCGAGTTCTAAAGCTGTACCTAGAGGGCAGAACAAAGCTCCAGTCCCATTGATCACCAGATTACCTGTTTTAGCCATGCCGCAGAGATGGGAGGCCTGGGCACATGTTCAAGCCATATAATACCCCCATACCCCCAACAACTCTAATGTGGCTGAACATCTGCAGTAGGAGTTACAAGTGTGCATGGTCTTTTGTGCAGTCAAGAACACTGTGAAAAAGCAGCATTCCCAATCACATGGGAAAGCCTACGTTTGGGGTCTTCCACCTGTGGGACCCCTCTGCAAACATTCAGACATTTGGCTGAACATGGGAGAGAGGGGAGTGTCCTGCAAGTGCAATCCTACTCCTCACCACTTGGGTGCAGTGTGCAGTTTCTAATATTGTATAGGGCTAATGCATTCACGCCCTGCCTGGACTGGATGGCCAGGCTAGCCTGATCTTGTCGGATCTCGGAGGTAAGAACATGGATGGGAGACCACAAAGGAAGTCCAGGATTCCCGCAGAGAGGCAGCCAATGGCAGATCACCGCTGTGTGTCCCTATGGGGTAGCTGCACCTTGACAGCACTTTTCAGCACCAATGCATTCAACTGCTTATCTTCCATTCCTAATGTTTAATCATGCCAATTATTGCCAGCCGCATTATCTTCCATTCCTAATGTTTAATCATGCCAGCCGCATGAAGAAAATCCAGCCTGGTTCATCTTTTCAGTCATTCTCCTGTAAACAAACGGTGATGATATTCCCAGTGTGGCAAACCTGCCTTTCGTTTTTGTGCTGCCAAAGGGAGCAATCTGTTGCTTCTGCCTGCTCAGGTGGATACTGAGATGCTGTTCACGTGTTGCTGAGGATTACTCAGTCCCCCATCACTGCTCAACAGAGCATACAATCTGCATTTTGACAGTAGAAAAGGCAGCAGTGGGCTCACACTCCCTCTGTTCCTTTACTAATGTTACGCAATAACAGATCCGTGAGGAAGGAAACTGTCTGGGATATTGCAGGAGGAGAAAATTGATCTGCCCCAATTTGGCTAGGGATATTCCAAATAGAATTTCCACCCAAAACACACAAAAAGATTATGCCCTTTTAGAAAAGGCCTGTATCCACACACATAGAAAAAGCGTGTAGAAGTAGGGGGGTTAAACACCTTCTCAGCTCCTCACACAGCCATGTTCTGAATCCGGGCCACCACAGGTATCATTTTGGTTTAGCATCTTTCTGGAACGAATACCTCAAATTCCTCCAGTTCCAGTGTCAGTTTATTCCAGTTCAAATGGCTAAATTCATCTTATCGTTCTAGCATGCACTTCTGGTGAGAACACCCACTGAACATTCAGTTGCTTTCCTGGCAACGGCCCCAACAGTCTTACACTGGGAGGTCTCAGGATTATTTTACTCGGGGTGAACTCTACTAGGCTGAGTTCTCAGTAAAGTTCACCCAGGCAAAGTAATGCTAGGCCCGGCCTGTATGCCCAGCAGAAGTACAATATTAAAATCCAAAGTGAGCAGGAGGGGTATTGAACGGACTGTGGCACTTTGGCATGCAGAGGGATCGCTTTTTTTTTTGTTTGAATCTTCAAAAACTCACCACAGATAGAAAATGAGCACAGAAGGGCAAGCTTTTCCTCTGTGGTGCTAGTTCTCTGCTTGGCAGAGACGTTTTCTACCTTCCCCTTCAATGCACAGGACTATTAAAAAAGTTATCCTCCAGCGTGCCACCTGAAGTGGTACCGTCCATTCTACCATCCCAGGATTCTACCACATCGTTCTGCAGCACATGTGGCTTCAGACTCTACCATCGACTCTCCAACTGTGCATAATCTGAGATTTCACCCCACTGTTTCAGGAGATGCTGCTTCAAAGATTTCACTTCTTTAGGGGTCCCCCAAACCAAGTTCTCGGTATTGCAGTAGCTCCTGCACATGTTCTACACACCCACGTTCCTAACCACGTTCTACCTCCTTGCTCCCTTTACCCCGACTAGAACACACCACCATGCAAATTTCCATCCCTTCCCCCCCACCCAAAAATCTCGGAGATTGTATGTAATAAGAACTTAAAAATATAAAACTGGAATTACCATGACAGACCCCCCCTGGCTAGTGTGACAGGTAAAATATGGGCAAGTTAAGGATACTGCTACCGAAACGCTCACCAGCAGTACTCCAAGGCTGAATGTCCTTTCCAGCATTTGGCTGCAGACACACAGCAAATGAGTGCAGTCGCTCCAATGGCATTGCTCTGCCTGCCCGGCTGCCCACACTGAGCCTCTGGGACAAAGTCACATGATGTGAGAGGTCTATCATTAGAATATCTCGGTTCTTTCAAAAAGAAGAAGAGGAGATCAGATTTATATCCCGCCCTTCACCACCTTATTTATTTATTTTTGACACCCAAGGTCACACCAGCAGCTGCATGTGGAGGAGTGGGGAATCAAACTCGGTTCTCCCAGATTAGAGTCTGCGCTCTTAACCACTACCCCCAACTGGCTCTCACCAAAAAGGCTATTTATAACAGCCATATGTAGCTGCGTGAAAGACTGGGCATGTGCCCCTGAGAGAGGAGAACATAAGAACATAAGAGAAGCCAATGTTGGGTCAGGCCAATGGCCCATCCAGTCCAACACTCCATGTCACACAGGGGCCAAAAATACCAGGTGCCATCAGGAGGTCCAGTGTAAAATCCTTTCTCATGTAGAAGCATCGTTTCCCCCTCATGTTTCCTAAGGTGAGAACTAGAAGCAAAGGCTTAGATCCTACCTCCTTTCTGCTCCATCTGACCTAATTCCTCTCTTTACTATAGCCCCATCCCACATAGCATTTAATAAACACATCCTCAAACTCTGCCATTAAAAAAAAACCAAAGTGAAAGATGTTAATTCTGAAATCATCACATCCCTCATGGTTTGGACCTCTGAATATTTAGCTTTTCGGGCACCACCACTGAAACCATGTCCACCTACTCCACACTGGAAAAAAGACATCGCATAATGTAATGTAGTTTTAATAAGTGTTGATGTGTATTACAAGGCCAGCAATGCCCGGAACAGGTGAGCCCCATTCCTTCATTCCAGTTTCACTCCTGGAAAGTTTCCCCTCACCTCTCTGGGTTTTCCTAACGCAGCCTTTCCTACAATTTACGCCCTTATGATGGTTCTCCAGGGTGGATCTTCATGTGCCTGTGGAAAACCGAGGAACTACAGAATCGTTTTTCACACACTGCGCATTCGTACGGTTTCTCTCCAGTGTGGATTCTCTCGTGTACAACAAGGTTAGATTTCTTACTGAAGCTCTTCTCACAGTATGAACATTTATGTGGTTTCTCACCCGTGTGGACCACGGCGTGTTTTCTAAGGTGAGAGCTGGAAACAAAGGTCTTCCCACACTCTGAGCACCCGTAAGGTCTCTCTCCTGTGTGAGTTCTCTCGTGTATAACGAGACGGGACCTCTGGCTGAAGTTTTGCCCACAATCCAAGCAATGGTACGGCTTCTCGCCGGTGTGCGTTCTTTTATGAGTTTTCAGTTGAAAACTGGTCCGAAAGCTCTTCCCACACTCGGAGCATTCATACGGCTTCTCTCCCGTGTGGGTGCGCTTGTGTTTGATAAGAGAGGCTATCTCCCTGAAGCTGTTGCCACAATCGGAGCATTCGTGCGGCTTCTCGCCTGTGTGCGTCCTTTTATGAATCACGAGTTGGAAACTAATCCGGAAGCTTTTCCCACACTCGGGGCATTTGTAAGGCTTCTCTCCCGTGTGGGTTCTCTCGTGTTTCACGAGAGAGGCTCTCTCGCTGAAGCTTTTGCCACAATCTGAACATTTATATGGTTTCTCACCAGTGTGTGTTCTTTTGTGAAGCTTAAGGTGGCAGCTGATCCTAAAGGTTTTCCCACAGTCCGAACATTCGTATGGCTTCTCTCCCGTGTGCGTCCTCTCATGTTTAATCAGGGCGCCTCTCTCAATGAAGCTTTTCCCACAGTCTGAGCATCGATGTGGCTTCTCTCCTGTGTGGATTCTCATATGCTTAACAAGGATCCCCTTCTCGCCAAAGGCTTTCCCACACTCCGAGCACTCGTACGGCTTCTCTCCGGTGTGGGACCTCTCGTGTTTAATTAGAGTGGATTTCGCGTTGAAACTTTTGCCGCAATCTGAACATTTGTATGGCTTCTCTCCTGTGTGGATTCTCTTGTGCTTCACAAGATTCGTCCTCCAGCCAAAACTTTTCCCACACTCAGAACAGATGTACGATTTCCCTCCCACGTGGAGTCTTTCATGTGGAACGAGGGATACTTTGTGGTTTGAGATTTTCCCACAGTGCAGTTTACCCTTCACCTGCACCTGCTGGTTCTCAGGAACACTGACGTCATGAGGCCATCGTTCATCACTACCGATGAATGACTGTTTCCTACGCTGTAAAGTATCATCATATGAATTCTGCTCACTTTCCTCACAAAGGAAGTTTCTGCTCGCTGGGTAGTTTCCACGGTGCCATTCCTGTTCACTTCCATGCTTCTCGTCCATCTCAGGTCCCCAGAAAAAATTTCCTTCAGTTCTTCCCAGTGAAATCCCACGGATGCCCTCTGGCTCAAGCCTTTCCACTTCGAGGGGGTCATCGTCATTCTTGTGCACATGCTCATCACATTCTGGAACAAAGAAGCATACATTAAGGGTGCTGAGCCCTGACCTGAATAGCCTAGGCTAGCCCGGTTCCCTCAGATCTCAGAAGCTAAGCAGGGTCTGGTGTGGTTAGTATTTGGATGGGAGACCACCAAGGAAGTCCAGGGTTGTGATGCAGAGGCAGGCAATGGCAACCCACCTCTGTTCGTCTCTTGCCCTGAAACCTCAACAGGGTCACCTTAAGTCAGCTACAACTTGAGGACACTTTCCCACCACTGCTAAGCCAGTAGAATTCTTCTCTGTGCACCATTCCTTGCCAATTTTTTGAGAGTCATCCAATACTTCCATAGGGTCCTCTGTGCTAAGCTAGCAAGAAAGAAATCACCAGCTACAGGGCCATGCATTTTATAAATAGTCCCAGCTGTTAGAACACGAGACTGCTGAACATACGTTCATTCACAAATTCAGAACAATGGACACCCCCATGGCTGAACAGGGACATAGGTTTCTTGTTCCATTTCCCCCCCCATGCCATCCAGCCACAGCTGACTTATGATGCTGTAAGGTTTTCAAGGCAGGAGGCCTTCAGATATGGTCTGTTATTGCCTGCCTCTGCCTAGCGACCCTGGGCTTCCTTGGTGGTCTTGCATCCAAATACTAGCCCAGGCTGACTCTGCTTAGCTTTCAAGATCTGACGAGATCAGGCTAGCTTGGGCGATCCAGGTGAGACCCTTGTCTCACTGCAGATACTTAATTTTCTGCATTTCCCATCCCTCGGCATTGTCCCCCTCCTTTAATCAAGCCGATTACATCTTGCATTGTACCACTACATCCTAAAGACTAACAAAATTTGTGATGGGGTAGGAGCTTTTGTGAGTCACTACTCACTTCGTCAGATATCTGAACGAAAGCTCATTCCCTGCCACAAATGTTGTTAGTTTTTAAGGTGCTATTGGACTCTTGCTCTTTTCTACTGTTAAAAGGTAAAGGTTCCCTTGCTCGAAAGCCAGTTGAATCCGACTCTAGGGTTGCGGTGCTCATCTCCGTTTCAAAGCCGAAGAGCCAGCGCTGTCCGAAGACGTTTCCATGGTCATGTGGCCGGCATGACTAAACACCAAGGCGCGCGGAACGCTGTTACCTTCCCACTGAATTGGTACCTATTTATCTACTTGCAATTTCTTGCTTTCGAACTGCTAGGTTGGCAGGAGCTGGAACTAGGGACGGGAGCTCACTCCATCATGCGGCACACTCGGGTCTCGAACTGCTGAACTACCGACCCTCCACAGCCTGCAGTTCAGTGTCTTAACCACTTGAGCCACAGACAGACTAATATGGCTACCCATCTTTGACCTTTGCATCCTGATTTCCTTCTTTGCAACACCATTCCCACCTTCCGCATGGAGTCTAAAGATCCAGGATCTCCATTCCTACTAGTATCTGGTGAAGGGAGCTTTGACTCTTGAAAGCTTACACCCTGGAAATCTGGTCTTCAAGGTGCTCCTGGACACATATCAGTCTCAACTGCAGAGTTTAGCGTCTCTTTCTGACGTGGGACTCACTTCTGAAGTTACTATACTTTTCAAGATCCACTTGCAGTACATGTTTCTCCCCTTCCTTCCTCACATAAATTCTAGGAATCTCACATCAATTACTGCTGAAAAAAGTTTATGTTAGTAACTATATGGCATTTCTGAGCAATCGCCTGCATTTCATAGCCATTTCATCCCCCCCAAAAAAA
>NW_015169911.1:0-1643 GCF_001447785.1 Gekko japonicus | reverse complement strand
GATAGCACCTGGGTTTTGGCCGCTGTGTGTTGGACTGGATGGGCCATTGGCCTGATCCAACATGGCTTCTCTTATATTCTTATGTTATGTGATCTTGTTTACCTTCTTCCATTAAAAGCTTCAGCTACCCATTTGGGGGGGGGGGGGGCTTCTGGATAGCACCTGGGTTTTGGCCGCTGTGTGTTGGACTGGATGGGCCATTGGCCTGATCCAACATGGCTTCTCTTATATTCTTACGTTATGTGATCTTGTTTACCTTCTTCCATGGAAAGCTTCAGCTACCCAATTCCACACATAAAGGAGAACATGTCATTTAGTCGTAACCGACGAATGGCGACCCCCTCCACCAGGCCTTCAGGGCAAGAGACGGGAAGAGGTGGCTTACCAAGTGCCTTCCTCTGAGTAGCAAGCCTAGTCTCCCTCAGTAGTCTCCCATCCAAGTACTCATTTTAGCCAACCAAGCTTATCTTTCAAGTTTTGACACGCTCAGGCGAGGCCTTTATTAACAGAGCAGGGCATCTTTCTCCAGGCCTGTTGGCAACCCTAACTGGGACTTATCTTATACCCTCTGGCTTAGTGCCTCCACCCCAAAAATATGTCTAGGAATGGGCTGTAGCAAATAAGGGAAGATGCTCTACAAATATTATTACAGGTGGCAGGAGGCAAGATGGCCACAATAATGATGCTAAGGTGATGCCCATGGGTGCTTGGAAATTAACACAAAGATGAATTCCTGGATTTTTCCAGCAGCATCCACTTTGCCACAGTCCAGGATACAGTCTTCACTCCTTACCCAGTGAGCTGGCCTCCCAATCACTCTCCTGCTTGATATCCAGAGGGATCCGCAGCTTCACAATCTCCAAAGGATCTTCCTCTGACTTGGGGGATTTTACTACCACATCTCCCAAAGGTTCCAGCGCCTGAAACAAAAAAGGGCAGGAATCGGACAGGTCATGATTAATGATTTTGGAGGGCCAGCCCCACCCATCCCTTTCCTTGTCAAGCAGCCCCTACCCTGCCTTTACTTCTGCAAGGGGTAGGGTTGCCAACCTCCAGGTGGGACCTGGAGATCTCCCCGTATTACAATTGATCCCCACACGACAAAGATCAGTTCTCTTGGAGAAAATGGATGCTTTGGAGGGTAGACTCTATGTCATTGTCCCTCCTTTCCGCAAACCCCACCCTCCCCAGCTTCCACCCCCAAAATCTTTAGGTATTTCCCAACCCAGAATTGGCAACCCTAGCAAGGAGCCTTGGGAGATGGTAGTTCAGAGGATGCCTGATTTCCACAGTATGGACTCAGACGCCCTGGGAAAACTACGTTTCCCAGGTGCAACAGCATTCAAGCTAGCAGCTCCGTTACAGCAGTTGGGCATGTGTCCAAGACACAGTTCAAAGTTCTAGGACTCATGTATCTGAAGGACAGCATCTCCCTTTATAAAACCACCCACCAACTTAGGCCAGGCCAGTGCCTTCCTTTTTGAGCTGCCTGCTTTTAAGAACACAAGAACACAACTTCAGGTGTTGGTCTGAAGAAACGGAACAAGGTTTGAGTCCAGTGGCACCTTTAAGACCAACAACATTTAATTCTAGGTATGAGCTTTCGTGTGCGTGCACTTCATCAAATACACTGAAACAGTTTT
>NW_015169910.1:109140-109450 GCF_001447785.1 Gekko japonicus | reverse complement strand
TCATGAGCAGTCCTCAAAAGATCTCTCTCGGCCCCACCCTCCTCACAGGATGTCTGTGGAAGGAGGAGGAGGAGTAAGAGGAGGAGTTCGTAAGCCGCTCTGGGAGAACCAGGTTTGATTCCCCCACTCCTCCACTTCACCCGGCTGGATGACCTTGGGCAAGCCGTAGTTCTGATAAGAGCTGTTCTTGAAAAAGAGCAGTTTCTGTCAGAGCTCTCTCAGCCCCACCTACCTCACAGGGTGTCTGTTGTGGGGAGGGAAGGGAAAGGAGTTTGTAAGCCGCTCTGGGAGAACCGGGTTTGATTCTCCA
>NW_015169910.1:108412-108900 GCF_001447785.1 Gekko japonicus | reverse complement strand
TCTTCTTCTTCTTCTTCTTCTTCTTCTTCTTCTTCTTCTTCTTCTTCTTCTTCTTCTTCTTCTTCTTCTTCTTCTTCTTCTTCTTCTTCTTTTTTCTTGGATGAAGAATGATGATCAGCCCATGACACTACATGTTCATGTTGGAGAAACGCCACATGAAAAGAATCCCGGTGCAACTATGTGCATGGCAAAATAAGCCAGAGACGGGCCCAGGGGCTATGAGCCGGCACTGGCAGGAGGCCAGGAGGTGTTCCGATCTGCCACGAGGGCAGTACAGACTCTGCAAGGGCTCCTGATGCCTCCCCGTCCTTACGCTGATTTGTTTACAGTAGATAACACACAGGGACCATAAACAGGCTGGCGAGGGCATTAGGCTGCATGCCGGCACCTGGCACGCTTCCCAGACTGGCTGGCAGGCTAAGGCTGCCCAGCTGGAACGACACGGCCTGTGCTCCGGAAGTGCCACGAACAGGGGTCATTTTGTAGGG
>NW_015169910.1:104423-107761 GCF_001447785.1 Gekko japonicus | reverse complement strand
CCCGCCACTGGCAGGGTACGAGGAGCATGGGGTTGCCAGATCCAGGTTGGGAGACTCCTGGAGATTTGGGGATGGAGCCTGGGGAGGACGGGGTGTCTTAAAGGTGCCACTGGACTCAAACGTTGTTTCTTAAAATAGCAGCGAGTTCCCATAAACACGCAAAAGTCAGAAAGGGTCTTCCCGTGGCACTAAAATCAGCAACACAGTCAATAAATGAAGAAGAGAGACTGAAGAAGAAGAAAAACAGGAAGAGATTGGGCTTATACCCCGCCCTTCACTCCCCGAAGGAGCCGCTTACAAACTCCTTTCCCTTCCCCTCCCCGGCACATTTTCTGGTGATTCCTAGAGCTGTCCTTTTTGTCTTCCAGGAAGAAGAAGCAGAAGCAGAAGCAGAAGCAGAATAAGAGGAGGAGGAGGAGGAGGAGGAGATTGGATTTATACTCTGCCCTTCTCAGGCTCAAGGGAGTCTCAGAGCGGCTTACAGACTCCTTTCTCTTCCCCTCCCCACAACAGACACCCAGTAAGGTAGGTGGGGCTGAGAGAGCTCTTGACAGAAACGGCTCTTTTTCAATGACAGCTCTGGCAGAACGATGGCTTGCCCAAGGTCATCCAGCAGGTGCAAGTGGAGGAGTGGGGAATCAAACCCGGCTCTCCCAGATTAGAGTCCGCACACTTCACCATGACACCAAACTGGCTCTCAGATTCAGAGTTTCGGATTTGATATTTTGGGAAGAAAAGGGTCAAGACACAGAGCCCGGCATCCTCTCTTTGCCTCTTTTTTTCAGGGCTAGCAAGTGTCGGGGGGGGGGGTCAAAACCCATGCAGGAGGTGAGAGAGTTTAATTTCTTCTCTTGCACTGCAGGACTGATCCAAATCAGGATCCGAATCAGTCTCAGAGCGGCTCACAATCGTCTTTCCCTCCCCCTCCCCACAACAGGCACCCCGTGAGGTGGGTGGGGCTGAGAGAACTCTCTCGAGGACTGCCCTTGAGAGAACAGCTCTGAGAGAACTTGGGACTGACCCAAGGTCACACCAGCAGCTGCCTGTGGAGGAGTGGGGACTCAAACCTGGTTCTCCCAGATGAGAGTCCGCGCTCCTTCCCACGACACCAAACTGAGCCACAAGAGCGGCTCACTTAGAGGGTTGGGGAATTCCTGTCATTTGGGGGTGGAGCCTGGAGCTTGCACAGTTTGGTGAGGGGGGGGGACCGCAGGGAGGGGTGTGTGACCCCATACAGCCCACCCTCCAAAGCAGCCCTTGAAAGGCAGGAAGGTACCGGCTGGACATTAGGAAACAACTTTGTACAGTCAGAGTGGTGCCACGGTGGAATGGGCTGCCTGGGGAGGTGGAGGTGAGCTCCCCCTCAATGGCAGTCTTTAAGCAGTGGCTGGACAAACCCTTGTCAGGGATGCTCTAGGCTGATCCTGCATTGATTGGGCTATAGAATCATAGAACGTTAGACCTGGAAGGGACCTTGCAGGTCATCGAGTCCAACCCCCTGCACTCTGCAGGAGCACAGCCGAAAGAGAGCCCTGCAACATCCCCGAAAGACGGTCGTCCAGCCTCCACTTGAAAATGTCCAGCAAAGGAGCCTCCGCCACCTCCCGTGGCAGACTGTTCCACTGCTCAACCACTCTTACAGTTAGGAAGTTTCACCTGATCTTTAGCCGGTAACAACTCCCTTGTCATTTCCACCCATTAGATCTAGTCTTGCAGTCCTGAGCAAGAGAGAATAGATCTGCTCCGTCTTCTACATGACAGCCCTTCAGATATCGGAAGACTGCAATCATGTCCCCTCTAAGCCTTCTCTTTCCCAGGCTAAACAGACCCAACTCTTTCAGCCTTTCCTCGTAAGACTTGGACTCCAACCCTCTCACTATCCTGGTCGCCCTCTTCTGGACACGCTCAAGCTTGTCACCCTCCTTCCTAAAATGTGGTGCCCGAAACTGGACACAGGACTCCGGGTGAGGCCTGACCAGAGCAGAATAGAGCGGAACGACCACCTCCCTTGATCTGGACACGATGCTTCTGTTAATGCATCCTAAGATTGCATTCGCTTTCTTCGCAGCCACATCACACTGCAGGCTCATGTTTAGCTTGTGGTCAACCAGAACACCCAGATCCCTTCCACATGTACTGCTGTCAAGCCAAGTCCCTCCCATTCTATACCTGTGCCTTTGATTTTTTGTACCTAAGTGTAGGACTTTGCACTTCTCTCTATTGAAATTCATTTTATTTGTCTCCGCCCACTGTTCCTTTCCATCTAGATCCATTTTGAATCCTGACTCTGTCTTCTTCAGCATTGGCAATCCCACCCAGCTTTGTGTCACCTGCAGATTTGATAAGCATCCCCTCTATGTCTTCCTCCAGGTCATTTATAAAAACATTGAGCGACACCGGGCCCAGGACCTAGATGGCCTTTAGAGCCCCTTCTGACTCTGCGTGATTCTGTTTTTCCCACAGGAACTGATCTCTGTTCTCTGGAGATCAGTTGTAATTTTAAGAGAACTCCAGGCCCCACATGGAGGCTGGCAACCCTATGGGAATGGTTACGAGACTGCCCAGCAGGCCGCTTGGCGAAGGGGGCGTTGGCCAGTCCTCCTCCCGCCCCCCCCGCCCCCGTCGCTCCCTTCTCAAATGTCTCTCCAGCGAAAAACAGTACCTACAGTCACTTTAGTATAGTGGTTAAGTGCGCGGACTCTAATCTGGGAGGACCGGGTTTGATTCCCCACTCCTCCACTTGCACCAGGCTGGATGACCTTGGGCAAGCCATAGTTCTTTTTTCTTTTTTTTTCTTTTTTTCAATAACAATTTATTGGTATAATACAATAGTATTAAGAAAACATAACAATCACATTTTTATAACATTAGCCAAGTCCATAATGAACTAAAGAACAGTTAAACATATTAACCAGTACAATATGAATAAAAAATGTAAGCATTGAAAAATGATGTATAAATCAATAAACTTTGGAACAAAATACCTTGTTTTTACAATGTATTCTAATTAAAGCCTGTTCTGTTCGCTGTTATTAACTCAATAACGTGCCTTCTGCCCTCTAAACTATCAATAGGCATTCAATAGCACATCTAACAATGTGAAAAACAAAGTGAACCTATAAACCATGAACAATTTACCATGAGGATATCAGTATTTTGCTATATCTATGTAGTTTCAATAAATATTCATTTGAACCATATATAAGTCATTATATCCATTTAATATAGTTATTCCAGGATGCTGAAATGAATTTTTCTTCTGTTAAGGCTTCTAGAATAGGAAACCATTTAACTTCGAACCCAAAATGTGCAATGTTCCCTTTATTTCTGTTAACTTT
>NW_015169910.1:94051-104380 GCF_001447785.1 Gekko japonicus | reverse complement strand
TCTGTTGCGGGGAGGGGAAGGGAAAGGAGTTTGTAAGCCACTCTGGGAGAACCGAGTTTGATTCCCCACTCCTCCACTTGCACCAGGCTGGATGACCTTGGGCAAGCCACAGTTCTGATAAGAGCTGCTCTTGGAAAAGAGCTGTTTCTGTCAGAGCTCTCTCAGCCCCACCTACCTCACAGGGCATCTGTTGTGGGGAGGGGAAGGGAAAGGAGTTTGTAAGCCACTCTGGGAGAACCCAGTTTGATTCCCCACTCCTCCACTTGCACCTGGCTGGATGGCCTTGGGCAAACCGTAGTTCTGATAAGAGCTGTTCTTGAAAAAGAGCAGTTTCTGTCAAGAGCTCTCTCGGCCCCACCTACCTCACAGGGCATCTGTTGTGGGGAGGGGAAGGGAAAGGAGTTTGTAAGCCACTCTGGGAGAACCGAGTTTGATTCCCCACTCCTCCATTTGCACCTGTCAAGAGCTGTCTCAACCCCACCCACCTCACAGGGTGTCTGTTGTAGGGAGGGGAAGGAGTTTGTAAGCCGCTCTGGGAGAACCGAGTTTGATTCCCCACTCCTCCACTTGCACCTGGCTGGATGACCTTGGGGAAGCCGTAGTTCTGTCAAGAGCTGTTCTTGAAAAAGAGCAGTTTCTGTCAAGAGCTCTCTCAGCCCCACCTACCTCACAGGGCATCTGTTGCGGGGAGGGGAAGGGAAAGGAGTTTGTAAGCCACTCTGGGAGAACCGAGTTTGATTCCCCACTCCTCCACTTGCACCTGGCTGGATGGCCTTGGGTAAGCCATAGTTCTGATAAGAGCTGTTCTTGAGAAAGAGCAGTTTCTGTCAGAGCTCTCTCAGCCCCACCCACCTCACAGGGTGTCTGTTGTACGGAGGGGAAGGAGTTTGTAAGCCGCTCTGGGAGAACCGGGTTTGATTCCCCACTCCTCCACTTGCACCTGGCTGGATGGCCTTGGGTAAGCCAGTTCTGATAAGAGCTGTCCTTGAAAAAGAGCAGTTTCTGTCAAGAGCTCTCTCAGCCCCACGCACCTCACAGGGTGTCTGTTGTGGGGAGGGGAAGGGAAAGGAGTTTGTAAGCCGCTCTGAGACTCCTTTGGGTAGTGAAGGGCGGGGTATAAATCCAATCTCTTCTTCTTCTTTGTCATTGCTGTACAAGGCGCATTCGGCCACCCAGAACAGAACCCTGGAGCCGCCAAACAGGACGATCCCAAGCCCACCCTTCAGGAGCTCCGGAGGGCGGCTTTGCGTTTAAGGAAAGAAGCCAGCCCAGAGGCGCAAAGGGAGGCGAGGGGAGTTGCGGGGAGGGCTCCGCTCTTTCATTTCATGTTACTTTCCCAGATCCAATTTGTCTCCGGTTCCGTCTGATGGGTTTTGTTGTCGCAATTAACAACGGCTCGCCGAGGAGCCCGACGAGACGAATCCGGCGCGGCGGGGCAGAGGCGGGAGTGAATCATCCCCCTTCAATTAAATTTAAATAAAACACCTTTGATAGTGACCAAAAGGGCATTTATTACATTTGCGTTCCCCAGCCGGGCCGCGTCCCACAGGCCGAACGACAGACCCTGCTGGAATGCCGGGGCACTGCACGCGCTGGCCCACGCGCCTGGCCACGGCGACTATCCAAAGCGTGGCACTGTTCTGCCCGCAGTGATTCGGGGACAGATCCCCTCCTCTTCCTCCTCCTCCTCCTCCCCCCCACCTGCTTCTCTGCAAAACTGACAGAAACAAATGGAATCCCGCTCGCATTTTAATTTGTTGCTGTTATTCCCCGACGTGAACTTCTCCTCTGATGCGGCACAGAAAAGACCCATGCGGCTTTACCGAGGAGGTAATTAGCCACTTGCTGGATTCCCCCGCCGTGTGCGGCAGTGACCCCAGGTGGAGTCGGCGAGAGGCAGGGGCCTCCCACGACCTCCGCCACCTGCCACAATGCTCATGCTTAGCCGCATGATGTTCTCTTCCAGGGGGATGGGGGAGGTAGCATTGCTAGATCCAGCTTGGGAAATCTCCTGGAGATTTGGGGGTGGTGTCTGAGGAGCACAGTGGGCTACGAGCCCATGGAGCCCACCCTCTAAAGCAGGGGTGTCGAACTCATTTGTTATGAGGGCCGGATCTGACATAATGGGTAGGAATGACAAGGGAGTCGATATTGGCTAAATATCAGGAGGAACTTCCTGACTGTCAGAGTGGTTGAGCGGTGGAATGGACTGCCTCGGGACGTGGTAGAGGCTCCTTCGCTGGGTGTTTTCAAGCGGGGGCTGGACGACCATCTTCCGGGTATGTTGTAGGGCTGTCTTTCGGCTATGCTCCTGCAGAGTGCAGGGGGCTGGACTAGATGACCTGCAAGGTCCCTTCCAACTCTAGCATTCTATGATTCTGTGAAATGACACCTTGTCGGGCCGGGCCATGTGTGTCATAAAATGTGACACCAGGTAGCAGAGATATAAACTCTGTAAAGGACACAAACACAAAGGGATTTTTCTTTACTTAAAATAAAAACATGCTTAAAACATCAGCACTCTTGCAATACTTTGTTTGTTTAGCGGTGTCTGATCACTGACACCTCTTACTCTGAATGATTGCATCAAAATGCCGGTGCTGTTGCAATCTTGAGTGTGCTGTTCAGGTGTGTATCTGTAAGCTGCAAACCTACGATGACGCAGCAGCAGCAGAACTGAAAAAAGAAGAAGAAGAGATTGGATTTATACCCCACCCTTCACTACCCAAAGGTGACTCAGAGCGGCTCACAAACTCCTTTCCCTTCCCCTCCCCACAACAGGCACCCTGAGAGGTAGGTGGGGCTGAGAGAGCTCTTGACAGAAACTGCTATTTTTCAAGAATAGCTCTTATCAGAACTACGGCTTGCCCAAGGTCATCCAGCCAGGTGCAAGTGGAGGAGTGGGGAATCAAACCCAGTTCTCCCAGATTAGAGTCCGCGCACTTAACCACTACACCAAACTGGCTCTCAACACCAAACTGGCTCTGAAGGAGCAGAAGACAGCCAGTTCCACTGCGGGCCTGATGGAAGCCCTCCGGGGGCCTGATCTGGCCCCCGGGCCTCATGTTTGACACCCCTGCTCTAAAGCAGCCATTTTCTCCAGGGGAACTGAGCTCTGAGGTCTGGAGATGAGCTGTAATTCCGGGGGATCCCCATGTCCCACCTGGAGGCTGGCATCTTGTTGGGATTTTGTTGTTAAATGGAAGCTAGGTGTAATAGACAAGAGCCACACCGTGCTTAAGTTTTTAAAGACAGATAAACATAGCCAGTTTGGTGTAGTGGTTAGGGGTGCAGACTCTAATCTGGGAGAACCAGGTTTGATTCCCCACTCTTCCACATGCGGCTGCTGGTGTGACCTTGGGTCAGTCATATGTTATTTCAGAGCTCAAGGTGTTGGGATTCTTTTAAGTAAGTCTGCAGAATATTAAGTGACTGAGTCCATGGTGTGTTTTAAAATATAAAAGTTTACTATAAACCTAACATGGGAAAAAGGTACACAGGATATGAAAATAACAAAGAGCTAATATGGCTACATCCTTACAGCTAAAAGGTAAAATGGGAATGGCCAGCGTCTTCTTCCTTAGTCAGAACAAAGAGAGGAAGAAGATGCCAATATGCTAAATACTTGACGCATTGGTTTCCAATCAGACTAGCAAGTTAGCTCCAAAGTTCCCGGGCATCCTATTGTCTAAACAGATTGGTTACAAACAAACATGTGACTTCCTGTTGATCATAACAAACATCATTAACCCTGTAAATACTGAAGTGTTTTGACTTGTAACCCAACACAAGGGCAGTCCTCCACCCTCACTACCCAAAGGAGTCTCAGAGCAATCTCCTTCCCCTTCCCCTCCCCACAAAAGACACCCTGTGAGGTGGGTGGGGCTGAGAGAACACTTTCGAGGACTGCTCTTGAGAGAACAGCTCTGAGAGAACTTGTGACTGACCTGAGGTTACTCCAGCAGCCTCAGGTGGGAGAGGAGTGAGGAATCAAACCCGGTTCTCCCAGATTAGAGTCCATGCTCCCAACCAGTACACCAGATTACAGGCAGAAAGGTACTGGCTTGATATCAGGAAAAAGAATTTTTACACTCGGAGTAGTTCAGCAGCAGAATCGGCTGCCTGGGGAGGTGGGTGTGCTCCCCCTCCCTGGCAGTTCTCAAGCAGTGGCTGGACGGTCAGTGTTAAATAGTGGGTTCCACGCAGGGGTCATTTCATAGAAAAAGGGGTGCAGGAGCTCATTAGCATAAGTCATTAGCCTAACTTATTTGCATATGCCACGCCCCCCAGACATCACCGGAAGTGTGTCAGAAGGCAACACCCACTGCAACTTACCTGGCTGCGTCTTGCTCCTCGTGGCCTGGGGCTGCTGGGAGCAGGGGGCGGGGCTTGTTGCATGTGCCCACCCCCTGGGCTCTTTACTGCCGGAGCGCCGCTCCTGTGCGCTCCTGCAGGAAATGACCCCTGGTTCCACTAGACTCCCAGTCTAGTGATCAGCTCTACTTTATTCAGTGATTCCGGCAAGAGCAAGACTAGACCCCAGAGCCTCAGCACAGTTATATTGCCTGCAGTGGCCACACCCCAACACACCCCACTCCCAATGATAGGTTATTTACAAAACTTTACATCTTAATTGGTTGCTGCCAGAATCCTGTTGGTCTATCGTTATTCGGCTCCAAGCTCACCCTGTCTCTGGCAGCAGAGTCCTGCAATGTTTCAGTCCCAATACATAACACCCAGGGATGTTCTAGGCCAGTGATGGCGAACCTTTTAGAGACCAAGTGCCCAAATTGCGACCCAAAACCCACTTATTTATCGCAAAGTGCCGACATGGCAATTTAACCTGAATACTGAGGTTTTACTTGAGAAAAAACAACTCATACGTTAACTTAAGATGATCCGAACAAAGGAGAGCAATCCGAAAGGCTTTCATTTACTTAAAATTATTTGGCAGAGTATTCAACACTTTAATGATGGTCTGGGCCTGGCTGGGGCGATGGCACGTGTGCCCACAGAGAGAGCTCTGAGTGCCACCTCCGGCCCCCGTGCCATAGGTTCGCCACCACTGCTCTAGGCTGATCCTGCATTGAGCAGGGGGTTAAAATGGATGACCTTGATGGCCCCTTCCAACTCGGCAGTTTTATGAATCTATGCCCCCGCCCTCCCAACCTGCTGCCTTCGCCTCTCATCATTCACCCTCTGCTAAGCCAGGACCATTATCTCTAAGCGCTTTGCCAGGAAAGCCATGGTGGGAAAACAACAATAAGCAGTTGGAGAAGAAAAGTGAAGAGCCACTTTATCTAATCTCTTGATTGCAGATTGTGAAGGTTGGTGCTTTGTTCCTCCACCAGCCCTCGGTGAAAGGTGTGATTTTTCAGGCCCCCAGAATTCCTCTTAATGCTTCATTAAGAGTGGCGGCTGTTCCGCATTTAGTGCCTTTCCCTAGGACGGCGGGGAGCTAGCAATTATCGCTGGAAAAGTTACAGATCTCCGAACAGGAGAGGCAGCGGATCCTCCGGAGGGGTGGGAGGCCGCGGCTCTCTGCCTGCTGGGGGCTTGCCACAAATTCATCCGGAGCTGAAGCGGCCAAATGAGATTGGGGAATTGGATGGGCTCTGCTCCGTATGCTGAACAGACCCCAGCGAGACAAAGATCTTCAAAACCCTGCTGGTTAATCCACAAGACGCAGAAGGCGGCTGGTTATTTTGAGAGAGTTCAGCACAGAGGAGGGCCGCTCAGAGCTCCTTGGAGGAAGAGCCGAATAAATGAAGGGAGAGGAGGGGCCGGGGTTGGTCACCCTGCAGGAGGCATGACTCAAGACAGCAGCGATTTATCCGAGGAGTCGCATTCTCTAGCCGTACCACTAGGGGAGGGGCCGTGGCTCCATGGCAGAGCATCTGCCTGGCATGCTGGAGGTTCCAGGTTCAATTCCCGGCATCTCCAGCTGGAAGGAGCAGGTTGTAGGTGATGAAAACATAAGAGAAGCCAGTGTTGGATCAGGCCAATGTCCCATCCAGTCCAACCCTCTGTGTCACACAGTGGCCAAAGATACCAAGTGCCATCAGGAGGTCCACCAGTGGGGCCAGGACACTAGAAGCCCTCCCACTGTTGCCCCCCCAAACACCAAGAAGACAGAGCATCCCTTGCCCCAGACCGAGAGCTCCTATACCTTGTGGCCAGTGTTCCCTCTAAGCTGAGTTAGTGTTAGCTAGCTCACAGTTTTTTAGCCTCCAGCATTCTTAGGATGCATTAACAGAAGCATCGTGTCCAGATCACAGGAGGTGGTCATTCCGCTCTATTCTGCCATGGTCAGGCCTCACCCTGAGTCCTGTGGCCAGTTCTGGGCACCGCATTTGAGGAAGGATGTTGAGAAGCTCGAGCGTGTCCAGAAGAGGGCAACCAGGATGGTGAGAGGGTTGGAATTCAAGTCTTAGGAGGAAAGGCTGAAAGAGTTGGGTCTGTTCAGCCTGGGAAAGAGAAGGCTTAGAGGAGACGTGATTGCAGTCTTCAAGTATCTGAAGGGCTGTCATGGAGAAGATGGAGCAGATCTATTCTCTCTTGCTCCGGATTGCAGGACTGGATCTAATGGATGGAAATGACAAGGGAGTCGTTACCGGCTAAATATCCGGAGAAATTTCCTAACTGTAAGAGTGGTTGAGTAGTGGAACAGTCTGCCTCGGGAGGTGGTGGAGGCTCCTTCGCTGGACGTTTTCAAGCAGAGGCTGGACGACCATCTTTGGGGCTCTCTTCCGTCTCTGCTCCTGCAGAGTGCAGGGGGTTGGACTAGATGGCCTGCGAGGTCCCTTCCAACTCTAACATCCTATGATTCTATGATTAATAGCCACTCATGGATGAGGAAGACCTCTGCCTGAGAGCAGACCGCCCCGTGGAATTTCACCACTTGGAGATCAGGCGTGGGCAGCCTCCCCCCCCCCTAGAAAAGCAGCATTGAAAGGGGGGGCTGCCCTTGGAGTTCAGGGAAGGCGTGTGGCTGTCAGCCATGCCTCTCCCTCCCCTCCTGCAAGATTTAAAGGGCCCCCTGATCAGCTGGACAGCCCTTTAAATCTTTGGAGAGGGGAGGGAGAAGGGCGGCTGCAAGATTTAAATGGGCTGCCAATAGAGGCAGTGGGCTCCCCCTCCCTCGCATTTAATCCACGGCTGGACCACCCCTTGTCCGGAAGGCTTTAGGCTGACCCTGCACTGAGCAGAGGGTTGGACTAGATTGCCTCAGTGGGCCCTTCCGACTCTGTGATTCGCAGGGCTCTTTTTGTAGAAAAAGCCCAGCAGGAACATATTAGCATAATAGGCCACACCGAACAGCAAAACTCATTAGCATATTAGGCCACACCCCTGACGGCACAGCTCATTGGCCCATTAGGCCGCACCCCCATGTTACCAGAAGTGTGCTCATCCAGCCACACCCACCATTTGCTTCTTATTCTGTTTACCTTGTTTGTTGTCAGAACCAAGGGCCTTTTTTTGTAGCAGGAACTCCTTTGCATGTTAGGCCACACACCCCTAATGTAGCCAATCCGAATGAGTTTCTGCTGTTGGGTGTGGCCTATTGTGCTAATGAGTTCCTGCTGGGCGTGGCCAACTCAGGAGCCAGCCGGAACTCCGTTCCTGTGCGTTGGTGTCCAAAAATAGCCCTGGTGATTCGATTATGATTCTGTTCTGTCATCCCGGATTTCTGCCACGTCCTTGAACCGAAGAACTCAGGAAGCAGCCTCTTTGCCTCTGGAAAAAGGACCCTTTCGGAACCAGCCGCCTCCCAACGTTTTGGGTTCAGGCCTCCCAATGTTCTGCCAAACCTTCCCCACACTTCCTGCCCTCCGCGGCAACGGTCTTGCAGCTGACTCTGCCCCCACGGCAACCCTTTTGGCTCTTGCGATTTGATTATTTTATGCAGAGCATTTCTCTCCCACCTTTCCTTGCGGTTCAAGGCGTCTGACAATCATAGCTAAAACGTTTTTGGCTTAAAACCAAAAATAAAAGAGCGAACCCCAAATCTCTCCTTCAGTCCCCTGCTTAAGAGACATCTGCCATTCAAACCTCCTCCGAAAGTGTTGGCTCTGTTGGATATTGTAACTCTCAGGGGTCGTTTTGTAGAAAAAGAGGTGCAGGAGCTCATTAGCATAGCTCATTAGCATAGCTCATTTGCATATGAGCCTGCATCGCGGGGAGGGCGGGGTATAAATCGAATAAAATAAATAAAATAATAAATAAATATGCCACACCCCCTAACACCCACCGCTCAGGCTCCACTGGACTGTTTTGGATTGCTAGCTATTGGGGGGGGGAGCACAGATCTGCCCTCACAGAGGAGGGAGAGCTTGTACCTGAATAAAACTTGGTCTTAAAGGTGCCACTGGACTGTTTTGGTTTGCTAGGTATTGGGGGGGGGGTGCACAGATCTGCCCTCACAGAGGAGGGAGAGCTTGTACCTGAAGGCGGGCGGGGGGGGGCTCTGCAATTTACCTGGTTGCTTCTTGCTCTTCGTGGCCCGACTGAGAGCTGCTGGGAGCAGGGAGCAGTGCTTGTTGCATGTGCCCACCCCCTGGGCTCCTTACTGCCGGAGCTCCTCTCCTGTGCATTCCCACAGGAAATGCCCCCTGGTAACTCTGCAGGCAAGAGGATCTGGGAGGGAAAGGGTTAATTGAATTCTTCATTGGGGTACACCTGGCAGTTGCCCCCCCCCCCTCCTCTCATGGGCTAGATGCTGAGCCTCGCTGGTCCTCACTTGCCTCCTGTGTTTCATCTTATGTAGGACCTTTCTTCTTCTTCTCCCTTACCTGGGCTTGGAGCTGTAGCAAGTTAACCTTTTTGGGAAGCTAATCTGTTCACAATAAGTTAAATCAGGGGTCATTTCGTGGAAAAAGAGGTGCTGTCAGCAAGCTGCCAAATGTTTATTCTTGTCCATGTAATCATCTCTCCGTTTCCCCCCCCCCTCCTTAGATGCGCTCCCCTATTTCTCTGCATTCCTTTCAGTATACGCCAGCCATGCTTTGATGTAACGTTATCTAGCCAAGGCCACAGGTGGAAGAGCAAACGAGCTTTGCTTTGTCTGTAATTAGTAGAGACTGTGTGAATCGCATAATTATTTAGAATTGAGTAGCCGTTGCTTTCCCAAGCTTTAGGCGCGCAAGAAACCCTTTGGCCGCGCGTGGGAACCATGTTTATTGGCTGTAATGATTATGAACTTGCTTTAACCTTTCTAGCTCTCTGAGTTGTCATTTTTCTGAACAGTGCCTCTGTTCAAGTGCTCCATGGCTTCAATAAAGTAAAACCTTCTTGCAAGTGTGTACTACGTTGTTTGCTGTGGGACCTGACAGGTGCAGGAGCTCATTAGCATAACTCATTAGCATAGCTTATTTGCATATGCCACACCCCCTGACATCACCGGAAGTGTGTCAGAAGGCAACACCCATCGCTCAGGCTCCACTGGACTGTTTTGGATTGCTAGCTATGGGGGAGAAAACATGCAGATCTGTCCTCGCAGAGGAGGGAGAGCTTGTACCTGAATGAAGCTTGGTCTTAAAGGTGCCACTGGACTGTTTTGGACTGGGGGGCTGGGGGGGGGCTCTGCAACTTACCTGGCTGCTTCTTGCTCTGACTGAGGGCTGCCAGGAGCAGGGGGTGGGGCTTGTTGCATGTGCCCGCCCCCTGGGCTCTTTACTGCCGGAGCTCCGCTCCTGTGGGCTATGGCAGGAAATGACCCCTGAGTTAAACACACCTACATGCATATGTCATGTAAGATGTTGCTTCTATTTTTGTAAGTAAAATTTCTTTCTCCCGTTACCATTGGAGTCAGATCATCTTTGTAATTTGTCTGAACAACGTTTTCCCCTTCAGCGGGAAATGCGGAGGGTCGGGGATACTGTGAAAAGTGTCTGTGCTTCCAGGGCAAATGATTTGCTGCCCTTGTTTCCTCCGCGATTGCTTTCTTTCACTATATCATCTGCGTTAAATACTGTATTAAACATATGAAATAGTTATATACTTTGCCTTTATGGCCTTTTAATTATTAACTCCTGCTGGCGGTTTTATTAAATGCTTGAGACCGTAGACACCCTGTGGGTGTTATTGCTGGTCTTTTATTTTAATATATTTATTACAGTTTTACCCTTTTCCTTGCACTGGAAGCCACACCGAGAGCTGACTTTCAGTAAGCGCAAAATAGTCATGCATTGGGGATAGGGTGACCGTCTCTGTTGGACTCTCTGGACCTGGTGCTGCCAGGAAACCACGGGAAAATAGCAGAGTGCTCAAAGGCAAGAAGAAGAAGAAGAAGAAGAAGAAGAAGAAGAAGAAGAAGAAGAAGAAGAAGAG
>NW_015169910.1:91615-93702 GCF_001447785.1 Gekko japonicus | reverse complement strand
GAGGAGGAGGAGGAAATGATCCCTGGGGTTACCAACTCTGGCTTGGGAAATTCCTGGAGATTTGCGGGTTGAGCCTTGGAGAAGGCGGAGTATGAGAAGGGGAGGGAACTCGGCCGGCACGGCACGCCGTCGACTTTACCCTCCAAAGCAGCCATCTTCTCCAGGGGAAATCTTCCCCCAAAGGGTGATGAACACGTGGAATTCACTGCCACAGGAGGCGGAGGTGGCGGCGGCTACAAGCATGGACGGCTTCAAGAGGGGATTGGATAAACACATGGAGCAGAGGTCCATCAGTGGCTATTAGCCACAGGGTATAGATAAGAGGCCGCAGTGGCTCAGAGGTTAAGACGCTGAGCTGCAGACCGGAAGGTCTGTAGTCCAGCAGTTCGAGACCCTAGTGTCGCATGATGGAGTGAGCTCCCAGCTCCTGCCCACCTAGCAGTTTGAAAGCAAGAAACTGCAAGTAAATAAATAGGTACCGCTTCGGTGGGAAGGGAACAGCATTCTGTGTGCCTTGGCATTTAGTCACGCCGGCCACATGACCACGGAAACGTCTTCGGACAACACTGGCTCTTCGGCTCGGAAATGGAGATGAGTACTACCCCCTAGAGTTGGATTCGACTGGCTTTCAAAGAAGGGAAACCTTTACCTATAGATAGGAACTCTCAGTCCGGGGCAAGTGATGCTCTGTATCCTTGGTGCCTGTGGGGGGGGGGGGACAGCAGGGGGAGGGCTGCAAACCTACGATGACGCAGCAGCAGCAGAACTGGAAGAAGAAGACAGCCAGTTCCACTGCGGGCCTGATAGAAGCCCTCCGGGGGTCTCATCCGGCCCTTGGGCTGGATGTTTGACACCCCTGCTGTGGGGTCTTTTCTCAAAACCTGAAGAATCTGACATATCTGATCTCCGTCTGAGGTTTGATTTATGGCCAGTGAGGTTCACCTTCATAAGACATCTATCCATCGCCCCCGGCTTCTGGACTCGGTGTCCACGCAAGTTGGTATTTCTCCCGCCTTCCCTCCTCGACAGGCCTGAGATGAGACAGTTGGTGGAACGAGGGAGGAGAAATGCTTCACCACTCAGCCACCCACGCTGGTCACGGCTCATGCAGAAGAAGAAGAAGAAGAAGAGATTGAATTTATACCCCGCCCTTCACTTGGAGTCTCAGAGCGGCTTACGAACTCCTTTCCCTTCCCCTCCCTACAACAGACGCCCTGTGAGGTAGGTGGGACTGAGAGAGCTCTGACAGAAGCGCCTCTTGTTCAAGGACAGCTGTTCCAGAGCTTGTGACTGACCCAAGGTCACACCAGCAGGTGCAAGTGGAGGAGTGGGGAATCAAACCCGGTTCTCCCAGATTAGATTCCGCACACTTAACCACTACACCAAATCGCTCTTTTTCAAGAACAGCTCTAACAGAATTACGGCTTGCCCAAGGCCATCCAGCCAGGTGCAAGTGGAGGAGTGGGGAATCAAACCCAGTTCTCCCAGATTAGAGTCCGCGCACTTAACCACTACACCAAACTGGCAAGGAAACGAAACAAAAAACAACCCTGGGATAAAAATGAGTCTGCGTTTGTTTAAATTGGGTTCTAAGCAAATGCAGAAGAACAGAAGAAGAAGAAGAAAAGGAGGAGGTGGAGGAGGAGGAGGAGGACGAGGAGGAGGAGAAGGAGGAGATTGGATTTATACCCCGCCCTTCACTTGGAGTCTCAGAGCGGCTTACAAACTCCTTTCCCTTCCCCTCCCTACAACAGACGCCCTGTGAGGTAGGTGGGACTGAGAGAGCTCTGACAGAAACGGCTCTTTTTCAAGGACAGCTGTTCCAGAGCTTGTGACTGACTCAAGGTCACACCAGCAGGTGCAAGTGGAGGAGTGGGGAATCAAACCCGGTTCTCCCAGGTTAGAGTCCGCGCCCTTAACCACAACACCAAACTGGGGGGGGGGGGCAAAGGGAATGGGCTTCTCGGACCTTACTCCTGGGGTGATCTGTGGCCAGTCGGATACTTCGGGGGAAATTTCCAGTGGGTAGTGAAAGTAAGAGTTGTGCCACAGTGGAATCGGCTGCCTAGGGAGGTGGTGAGGGTCCC
>NW_015169910.1:91127-91498 GCF_001447785.1 Gekko japonicus | reverse complement strand
GTCTTTAAGAATTGGCTGGATGAACTCTTGTCAGGGAAGTTCTTTCAGAGCTGTTCTCTCAAGGGCAGTTCTGGAGAGAGCTCCCTCAGCGTCACCTACCTCACAAGGTGTCTGTTGTGGGGAGAGGAAGGGGAGGAGATTGTAAGAGCCAGTTTGGCGTAGTGGTTAAGAACACAGACTGTAATCTGGGAGAATGGGGTTATGCCCCACTCCACCACATGCAGCTGCTGGTGTGACCTTGGGTCAGTTATAAGTTCTCTCAGAGCCAGTTTGGTGTAGTGGTTAAGTGCGTGGACTCTAATCTGGGAGAACCGGGTTTGATTCCCCACTCCTCCACTTGCACCTGCTGATGTGACCTTGGGTCAGTCACA
>NW_015169910.1:70745-90648 GCF_001447785.1 Gekko japonicus | reverse complement strand
CCTCCTCCTCCTCGTCCTCTTCTTCTTCATATTGGCTTGGGCCCAACATACCTGAAGGACTGTCTACACTAGGTTCTCCAACCTGGTGCCCTATGATTCTATGATCTCTGCTGTCTGGAAATCAGTTGAAATTCTGGGAGATCTCCCGGCCCCACTGGAAGTTGGCAACCCTAAATGCCTCATTGGGAAGGAAGGAAGGGAGCCAGCCAGCCCGTCTCCCGTGACTAATGGTATCTCTGGATCGCTGCTCCTCCAGATGCTCTGCGTAATGGGACCCCTCGTGTAGCCCTGTGAATAATGATGTTTGGATGGATGCGTCAAGCAGGCCGATCCATCACTGCCGGGGGTGCTGGGTTCCTGCCTAATGACCTGGGGCCTCCTGGACTCATCCTTCCTTTGGTCCCCGCATCGCTCCATCCCCGAGTGACGACGGCGTGCCCGTTTGATGGCTCTCCATGGGAGAAAGAGCCTTTCTTAGCCCCCTCTTTCTCCCTGCCCTGCCCGTCGGAGACTTCAGACCCATGTCTGGATCAGTGCTCCCTCTAAGCTGTGGAGTCTTGTGAGCAAAAATGCTACTTTGTGAGCTACTGGCATTAGAGTTGTGAGCGAGCGATATGGCCGCTGCGTCAATTAGTTTGCTTCGGAGCCCCATCCTTCCTGAGCGAGGACAAAAATCTGTGAGCAGGAGGCTTAAAAAACTGTGAGCCAGCTCACACTGACTCAGCTTAGACGGAACACTGGTCTGGAGCTTGGAGAAACGACGGCTGAGGGGGTGACATGATCGAGGTTTATAAGATGATGTGTGGGATAGAGCAGGTAGAGAAAGAAGTCCTATTCTCACAATACAATACAAGAACTCGTGGGCACTCCATGAAATTGCTGAGCAGCCGGGTTAGAACGGATAAAAGGAAGTCCTTCTTCACCCAAAGAGTGATTCACACATGGAACTCACTGCCACAGGAGGGGGTGGCGGCTACAAGCATGGACGGCTTCAAGAGGGAACTGGATAAACGTATGGAGCAGAGGTCCATCAGTGGCTATTAGCCACAAGGTATAGATAGGAACTCTCAGGCTGGGGCAAGGGATGCTCTGTCTTCTTGGTGCTTGGGGGGGGCAACAGTGGGAGGGGCTTCTGGTGTCCTGGCCCCACTGCTGGACCTCCTGGTGGCCCCTGGTATTTTTGGCCACTGTGTGACAGAGTGTTGGACTGGATGGGCCGTTGGCCTGATCCAACACTGGCTTCTCTCTTATGTTCTTATGTTATGATCCTTTCTAAGTGGACATGCCGGGGAATGTTGGTCGAAAGTGAGCTCTACAGAATTACACCCTGCTGAAGCCCCTCTCCTCCCCAAACCTCGTCCCCCCCCCTCCGGCTGCATCCCCAACATAAGAACCTAAGAAGAGCTCTGCTGGATTAGGGCGTAGAGGCTAAGGCCTTCCCCGATGTTGCCACCTGACACCGGATTCAGAGGGTGACTGCCTCTAAACATGGAGGTGATAAGGAGAAGAAGAGGAGGAGGAGGAGGAGATTGGATTTATACCCTGCCTTTCACTACCCAAGGGAGTCTCAGAGCGGCTTACAAACTCCTTTCCCTTCCTCCTCCCCATAACAGACACCCTGGGAGGGAGGCGGGGCTGAGAGAGCTCTGACAGAAACTGCTCTTTTTCAAGGACAGCTCTTATCAGAACTACGGCTTGCCCAAGGTCATCCAGCAGGTGCAAGTGGAGGAGTGGGGAATCAAACCCCGTTCTCCCAGATTAGAGGAAGAAGAAGAAGAGGAGGAGGAGAATGGAGGAGGGGAGGAGGGGGGGAGGAGGAGGAGGTTGGATTCATACCCTGCCCTTCACTATCCAAGGGAGTCTCAGAGCGGCTTACAAACTCCTTTCCCTTCCCTTCCCCACAACAGACACCCTGTGAGGGAGGCGGGGCTGAGAGAGCTCTGACAGAAACTGCTCTTTTTCAAGGACAGCTCTTATCAGAACTACGGCTTGCCCAAGGTCATCCAGCAGGTGCAAGTGGAGGAGTGGGGAATCAATCCCGGCCATCACTTGGAGTCTCAGGCCGTCTTACAATCTCCTTTCCCTTCCCTTCCCCACAACAGACACCCTGTGAGCAACACTCCCTCTAAGCTATGGAGTCCTGTGAGCAAAAATTCTACTTTGTGAGCTTTTGTCATTAGAGTTGGGAGTGAGCGATTTTGCTCCTGCATAAATGAGTTTGCTCTGGAACCCTCCTTCTTGAGCTAAGATTAAAATGTGTGAACCGGAGGCTTAAAAACTGTGAGCTAGCTCACACTAACTCAGCTTGGAGGGAACACTGCCTGTGAGGTCGGCGGGCCTGAGAGAGCTCTGACAGAAACTGGTCTTTTTTCAAGAACAGCTCTGACAGAACGGTGGCTTGCCCAAGGTCATCCAGCAGGTGCAAGTGGAGGAGTGGGGAATCAAACCCGGTTCTCCCAGATGAGAGTCCGCGCACTTTAATCACTACATCAAACTGGCTCTCGCACTTAACCACTACACCGAACTGGCTCTCTTAAGAACATAAGAACATCAGAAGGGCCCTGCTGTATCAGACCAGAGGTCCATCTAGTCCAGCATTCCTCTGCAGGGCCAATAGCAGGGCACAGAGTCTCCACGTGGGCCTAGAAGCCCCAGATTTCCAGGAATTTCCAAACCAACAGTTGGCAACCCCAGGTTGGCAGCTTCAGATGGCAACCCATTCCCAGCCTGCCATTAGGGCCAGCCGTAATGAATGTTGGCCCCCAGTCCAGACAAGACGGATATTGCACAGTCATTGCGCTATTTCACTTTTCACCTCCTGGACTCCCGTAACACAAGGATAGTGCAATATCCAACGGCAAGCGGATGCTCCTGAAATGTATCCGTCTCTCCGTTCTGTCTCCCGTGGCACTGTGTTAGGAAGTCTGCCCTGGCAAATATCACACGGTCTCCAAAGAGAAACAGTAAAAACTGTGAAACAAAATACAGAACAAGCACTGCCTCCGGGAGACTTGGTGTTTGAAGAGAACGTCGTGAAGAACGGGAGCGAGGGCGAAACCAGGATATAAGTTGTGCTGCTTCAGAGGGAAAGAGGCAACAAAGCAGAGGGTCTAGTTCAGGCTAGGTGGAGGCGGGGGTCCCCCACTGACAAGCCCTGCCTCCCTGCTGCCAATCAGATGGCCGGAGGGCGGGAATTTACCCCGAATACAAGGGAGAACCATTTGATGTGCAGCAACACCTCTATGTTACTGCCCTTGTGGGCGAGCCGGGCTTGATTCCCCACTCCTCCACTTGCACCTGCTGGATGACCTTGGGCAAGTCATAGTTCTGACAAGAGCTGTTCTTGAAAAAGAGCCGTTTCTGTCCGAGCTCTCTCAGCCCCGCCTACCTCCCAGGGTGTCTGTTTTGGGGAGGGGAAGGGAAAGGAGTTTGTAAGCCGCTCTGAGACACCTTTGGGTAGTGAAGGGCACGGTATAAATCCAATCTCCTCCTCCTCCTCCTCTTCTTCTTCCACCTGTTGGATGACCTTGGGCAAGCCGTAGTTCTGATAAGAGCTGTCCTTGAAAAAGAGCAGTTTCTGTCAGAGCTCTCTCAGCCCCACCTACCTCACAGGGTGTCTGTGGTGGGGAGCGGAAGGGAAAGGAGTTTGTAAGCCGCTCTGAGACGCCTTTGGGTAGTGAAGGGCCGGGTATAAATCCAATCTCTTCTTCTCCTTCTCTTCCTCTTCTTCCTCCTCTTCTTCTTCCTCCTCTCCTTCCTCTTCTTCCTCCTCCTCCTCCTTCCAAGGGAACGGCTCTCTGTGGTCTGGAGATGAGTTGTACTTCGGAGAGATCTCCAGACCCTCCCTGGAGATTGGCAACCCTGCTGTAGCACCCTCCTCGGAGCAGTGGAAGCCTTAACACTAACCAAAGCCCCAAAGGAAAAGACAGAAGTGCCACAGTACGGAGCAGTGTCACACCCCACTGGGGTTTTTCACATCACCTCCTTCCTGAGGGGTTTTTCACATCACCTCCAGTTAAAAGACCTGCTTACTAGGGTGGCGTCAGACACATCGTTAACTTCCTCTCAGGCATATGAGAGCCAGTTTGGTGTAGTGGTTAAGTGCGCGGACTCTAATCTGGGAGTGTGGGAGTTTTTATAAAAATTGTGATTCAGCAGAGAAAAAACAGCTTAGCAATGCCAGAGTGCAAAAATCAGACTCAGAGTCCATGTGTGTTTAAAATATAAAAGTTTTACTACATTCTAGCACAGGGAAAGGTAACTGGGAGGAAAATAACAACACAGCTAAACAGCTACATCCTCACTCTACAAAGGACAAGACTAGAAGAGCTTGCAATGGCTACTCTTACACGCTTCTTGTTGAAACAGAACAAAAACGGGAAGAGGAGCCATAAAATGCAAAGACACTTTGACACTTTGCTTCTAATCAAACTCCTGGAACAGGAAGAATTTTTCCGGGCTGGCAGACCTAAACTAACATTGGCTTACACAAAAGCATGTGATTTCCTGTAACAACAAAACAGACATTTAACCCAATATATACTGAGTGCTTTTATCTTGTAACACCCAACAGGGAGAACCGGGTTTCATTCCCCACTCCTCCACTTGCACCTGGCTGGATGACCTTGGGCAAGCCGTAGTTCTGATAACAGCTGTTCTTGAAAAAAGAGCAGTTTCTGTCAAGAGCTCTCTCAGCCCCACCTACCTCACAGGGTGTCTCTTGTGGGGAGGGGGAGGGAAAGGAGTTTGGAAGCCGCTCTGAGACTCCTTCGGGTAGTGAAGGGCGGGGTATAAATCCAATCTCCGCCTCTTCCTCCTCTTCTCTAATCTGGGAGAACCGGGTTTGATTCCACACTCCTCCACTTGCACCTGCTGAATGACCTTGGGCAAGCTGTAGTTCTGATAAGAGCTGTCCTTGGAAAAGAGCAGTTTATGTCAAGAGCTCTCTCAACCCCACCTGCCTCACAGGGTGTCTGTTGTGGGGAAAGGAAGGGAAAGGAGTTTGTAAGCAGCTCTGAGACACCTTCGGGTAGTGAAGGGCGGGGTATGAATCCAATCTCCCCTCCTCCTCGTCTTCTGCTTCATCTTCTGTTTCATCTTCTTCTTTGTTGTCATCTCAGGGACCGTATTGGTTCTGTTGGGGTTTTATGAAGCCCCGTGAGGCGCCTTGAGAATGTGGGCTAAGACGCAGGATAAGCGTGCTTCAAAATTAATTTTTTTTAAAAAAACCCTCAGAACGGTCATCCTTGCATAAATCCACACAGCCGCATTTGTCTCTATCCAGTTTGGTGTCGTGGTTAAGTGCACGGACGCTAATCTGGGAGAACCAGGTTTGATTCCCCACTCCTCCACTTGCACCTGGCTGGATGACCTTGGGCAAGCCATAGTTCTGATAAGAGCTGTTCTTGAAAAAAGAGCAGTTTCTGTCAGAGCTCTCTCAGCCCCACCTACCTTACAGGGTGTCTGTGGTGGGGAGGGGAAGGGAACGGAGTTTGTCAGCCACTCTGAGAAACCTTTGAGTAGTGAAGGGCGGGGTATAAATCCAATCTCTTCTTCTTCTTTCTAAATGCCGGGACTCTAATCTGGGACAACCAGGTTTGAATCCCCACTCCTCCACTTGCAGCTGCTGGATGACCTTGGGGAAGCCATAGTTCTGTCAGAGCAGTCCTTGAAAAAGAGCAGTTTCTGTCAGAGCTCTCTCAGCCCCACTGACCTCACAGGGTGTCTGTTGTGGGGAGGGGAAGGGAAAGGAGTTTGTCAGCCGCTCTGAGACACCTTTGGGTAGTGAAGGGCGGGGTATAAATCCAATCTCTTCTTTTTCTTCTTCTTCTTAACTGGGAAGTGTGGAGGATTGGTGACACTGCCTAAAACTTTTGTGCTTCCAAGGCAAAGGATATATATATATTTTACATTTGTCCCAATACAAACAACTCTTTGTAAACTGTATCTGCTTCCCATTGATCTTCTGAGTGCATTTCTATTAAATTAACTCTTTGTCCTGATTTTAAATTAGTCCAGTTCGGGCGTCCACGTCCACCGAGTGAGCCGCCTTTCCTTTAGACCAGCAATGCAGGTGACATTCCAGCATTGGCAACCGAGTCTGTTGCTAATCTGGTACTTTTGTACCGAAGGATCCCAGCTCGCGGTGCAGGATAAGCTCTTGGGGACATCGTGTTAATTGGTGTTCCTGCGTCTGCCAGCAGCCTCGTGATCCTTTCTAGCAAAGAGCCCCACAGACCCATTCAGCTCCCAGATTGGAATAATTCAGTGTACCAACAAAGAAAGTCACGTGGGCAGTTATCTGTTTCTGCAAGCGCAACCATATGTCTGTCTCGAATTTGCCTTTCTTTCGCTTTACACCTTTGGGCAGAAAGTATCACCTTTTCCGCAGTCGTACCCATAGGGTAGAGAGGAGGAGGAGGAGATTGGATTTATAACCTGCCCTTCACTATCTGAAGGAGTCTCAGAGCGGCTGACAAACTCCTTTCCCTTCCCCTCCCCACAACAGACACCCTGTGAGGTCGGTGGGGCTGAGAGAGCTCTGACAGAAACTGCTCTTTTTAAAGGACAGCTCTTATCAGAACTACGCCTTGCCCAAGGTCATCCAGCAGCTACAAGTGAAGGAGTGGGGAATCAAACCCGGTTCTCCCAGATTAGAGTCCACGCACTTAAGAAGAAGTAGAGGAGATTGGATTTCTACCCCACCCTTCACTACCCAAAGGAGTCTCAGAGCGGCTGACAAACTCCTTTCCCTTCCCCTCCCCACAACAGGCACCCTGTGAGGTCGGTGGGGCTGAGAGAGCTCTGACAGAAACTGCTCTTTTTCAAGATCAGCTGTGCCAGAGCTTGTGACTGACCCAAGGTCATCCAGCAGCTGCAAGTGGAGGAGTGGGGAATCAAACCTGGTTCTCCCAGATTAGAGTCCCGGCATTTAGGAAGAAGAAGAAGAGATTGGATTCATACCCCGCCCTTCACTACCCAAAGGAGTCTCAGAGCAGCTGACAAACTCCTTTCCCTTCCCCTCCCCACAACAGGCACCCTGTGAGGTAGGTGGGGCTGAGAGAGCTCTGACAGAAACTGCTCTTTTTCAAGAACAGCTCTTATCAGAACTACGGCTTGTCATCCAGCCAGGTGCAAGTGGAGGAGTGGGGGAATCAAACCCAGCTCTCCCAGATTAGAGTCCGCGCACTTAACCACAACACCAAACTGCTCTTTTTCAAGAACAGCTCTGACAGAACTATGGCTTCCCCAAGGTCATCCAGCAGCTGCAAGTGGAGGAGTGGGGTTGTGCCCTGCACGATGGTGTCACCTCTGGGTGATGTCATTGTGATGGGCAAGTTGGTGTGATGGGTTGTGCCCTGCACGATGGTGTCACCTCTGGGTGATGTCATTGTGATGGGCAAGTTGGTGTGGACGGGGCTCCTCCACCGGCCAGCCAGGTGGCAGCGGATTGGGCCCCCTGAAAGCGATAACCTCCTGCCCCCATCGGGGGATGGCAACCCTAATTTTAATGGTAAATAAAGAATCTTCCCCACAGTGCTTAATTCTTTTCTACTTCCTAACAGTACACTGGAATGGACACTTTCTTCAGGGTACGCTCCATTGAGTACTCTTGAGTAGGATTCTGAGTATTGTCCACTCGGACTGGCAGCTGCTCTCCAAGGCCTCAGGCATCCCCTGCTATTATGCTTTTATCCGTTCTAACCCGACTTCCCAGCAATTTCATGGAGTGCCCAGGAGATCTTGTCTTGTGAGAAAGGGAGAAAAGGACCTCTTTCTCTACCTGCTCTATCCCATGCACAGTCTTATAAACCTCGATCGTGTCACCCCTCAGCCATCGTTTCTCCAAGCCAAAGAGCCCCAAGCACTTTAACCTTTCCTCATAGGGAAAGTGTTCCAACCCTTTTATCCAACCCCAAGAGAACTTTTGGGGACCTTTAAAAAAACACAACCACCATGGGCCAAACTTGCAGCAGTTCGGCATTGTAACTAACTGTGTTTTTAACTGTGGTTTTAGATCAATTGCTTGTATTGTTTTATGATGTTGTGTCAGACGCCCTGAGGCCACTTCAGCGCAGAGGGCAGGGTAGACATTAAACAGACAAACAAACAAACATCTCTTGCCTTGGAAATGTTACGGGGGCCACCCTAAGTTGGGTGTGACATGATCATGGAATCATAGAGTTGGAAGGGACCTCCACGGTCATCGAGTCCAACCCCCTGTACAATGCAGGAAATTCATCAATACCTCCTCCCCACACCCGCAGTGACGGCTGTTCCATGCCCAGGAGATAACAAAAAACCTCCAGGATCTCCAGCCAAACTGGCCTCGAGAAAAATGTCTTCCCGACCCCAAAGTTTGAGAGCCAGTTTGGCGTAGTGGTTAGGCGCGCGGACTGTAATCTGGGAGAACCGGGTTTGATTCCCCACTCCTCCGCTCGCAGCTTCTGGATGATCTTTGGCAAGCCGTAGTTCTGACTAGAGCTGTTGTTGAAAAAGGGCAGTTTCTGTCAGAGCTCTCTCGGCCCCGTTGACCTCACAGGGTGTCTGTTGTGGTGAAGGGAAGGGAAAGGAGTTTGTAAACCGCTCTGAGACTCCTTTGGGTAGTGAAGGGCGGGGTATAAATCCAATCTCTTCTTCTTCTTCCTAAATGCCGGGACTCTAATCTGGGAGAACCAGGTTTGATTCCCCACTCCTCCACTTGCAGCTGCTGGATGACCTTGGGCAAGCCATAGTTCTGTCAGAGCTGTCCTTGAAAAAGAGCCGTTTCTGTCAAGAGCTCTCTCGGCCCCGCTGACCTCACAGGGTGTCTGTTGTGGTGAAGGGAAGGGAAAGGAGTTTGTAAGCCGCTCTGAGACACCTTTGAGTAGTGAAGGGCGGGGTAAAAATCCAATCTCCTCCTCCTCCTCTTATTCTTTTTCTTCTTCTTCTTGTTTATCCAATCCCCTCTGGAAGCTGTCTATGCTTGTAGCCGCCACCACCCCTTCTTGAGAGCTAATTTGGTGTAGTGTTTAGGAGCGCGGACTCTAATCTGGGAGAACTGGGTTTGATTCCCCACTCCTCCACTTGCACCTGCTGGATGACCTTGGGCAAGCCATAGTTCTGTCAGAGCTGTTCTTGAAAACGAGCCGTTTCTGTCAGAGCTCTCTCAGCCCCGCCTCCCTCACATGGTGTCTGTTGTGGGGAGGGGAAGGGGAAGGAGTTTCCTGAGACTCCTTTGGGTAGTGAAGGGCAGGGTATAAATCCAATCTCTTCTCTTTCTCCTCCTCCTCTTCTTCTTCTTCTTCTTCATTTCCCTGGGCATGTATGAAAGGGCCACGAGGACTAAGCACTGAGGCAACCTTTCCTGCCCTCCTTTCTTGTGATCTATGGTGTTTTACACAGACACGAACACACACCGTTTCCCCGGGCACTGCATTTCCACACCGCTTTAGATCCCTGCTGCTTTAAAACCCTCTCCTGTGCCTCTGGATCGGTTTCGGTGCGTCCTGAGCCGCCCCGACTCTAGTGTGTACAGTTTTAACTAATTAAAAATATTCCTTTCTTCCTTTAATCAAAAAGATTTTTTTCCCCCTCACCCCCACCCTCACCCTTCCGGCGGCTTAGAGGAATCGGCGATAAGGCGCACAATGGAATCGCGTTTGCTCGACAAACTAATCCTCGGCGATATAAAAGCCGAGTTTCATAAGGCCCCAGGCGGGTAGACAAAAGAGCGGCAAAACAGACCGCCTTAGAAACTGCAGAGAGAAGCCCATCGAGGGTTGCCAATCTTCAGGTGGGGCCTGGAGACCTCCCAGAATCTCAGCCAATCCCCCGGCTACAGCGATCAGTCCCCCTGGAGAAACTGGCAGATTTGGAGGCCTAGATTTGTCTATATGGCAACGTGTCTGCCCCAAATCTTCAGGAGTTTACCAGCCTGGAGATGGCAACCCAAGGCCCATTCCAGACCACAAAACAGGAAGCTGTTGAGCAGGGCCAGTCCGAGGTATTCTGTCAATCGATGGTGCGACCTCACTCGGGGTACTGTGTACCAGGGGTCATTTGGTAGAAAAAGAGGTGCAGGAGCTCATTAGCATAACTCATTAGCGTAACTCATTTGCATATGCCCCACCCCCTGACATCACCGGAAGTGTGTCAGAAGGCAACACCCACCACTCAGGCTCCACTGGACTGTTTTGGATGGCTAGCTATTGGGGGGGGGGGGGAACATGCAGATCTGTCCTTGCAGAGGGGGGAGAGCTTGTACCTGAATAAAACTTGGTCTTAAAGGTGCCACTGGACTGTTTCGGACCAGGGGGCCGGGGGGAGCTCTGCAACTTACCTGGCTGCTTCTTGCTCTGACTGAGGGCTGCTGGGAGCAGGGGGTGGGGCTTGTTGCATGTGCCCGCCCTCTGGTCTCTTTACTGCCGGAGCTTTGCTCCTGTGTGCTCCTGCAGGAAATGACCCCTGCTGCGTACAGTTCTGGTCACCGCACCTCAAAAAGGATGTCATAGCTTTGGAAAAAGTGCAGAAAAGGGCAACTAGAATGATCAAAGAGTTGGAACACTTTCCCTATGAGGAAAGGTTAAGGCGCTTAGGGCTCTTTAGCTTGGAGAAACGACAGCCGAGGGGTAGACATGATCGAGGTTTATAAGATTATGCATGGGATAGAGCAGGTCGAGAAAGAGGTCCTTTTCTCCCTTTCTCACAAGACAAGATCTCGTGGGCACTCCATGAAACTGCTGAGTGGTCGGGTTAGAACGGATAAAAGCGTAATAGCAGGGGATGGGAAAGACCTTCTGCCTGAGTCCTTGGAGAGCAGCTGCCAGTCCGAGTGTACAATACCGACTGTGGGGGACCAGTGCTCTGAGTCAGTAGAAGGCAGCTTCATGTGTTCAGGGGTCATTTCATAGAAAAAGAGCTAGGGGGACTTATTAGCATAACTCATTAGCATATGCCACACCCCCTGAAATCACCGGAAGTGTGTCATAAGGCCACACCCCCTGACGTCACCGTAAGTGTGTCATAAGGCCACACACCCCGCCCCCAATGGTCCTGGCCGCCACCGGCGGCCTTGCAGCTCCACTGCCGAGCCCCATGAGGGGCCCGGCGGTGGATCTGCAAGGCCGGCGGGAGTTCAAGGAAGCCCCGCGAAGGCCCTCCCTGTCCCCAGGCAGGCAGGGGTGGGGAGAGGCAAGGAGGAAGCAACTTACCCTCCCTCTTCTCCTGCCTCCTCCTGGCTGAATGAGGGCCGGAAGCGGGGCGGCCGGAAGCCGGGGGCGGGGCTTCGTAGTGTGCCCCGCCCCCCGCACCTCACCCGGGGGAACTGCGATCCCCCACGATCCCCCCGAAATGACCTCTGCGTGTGTTCCTGTGTTAACCACCCCCCTCTGCTTTTTCTTCTCTTGCCAGAGATGCTGTCCTCAAGCAGAAGCGGGTGGAGTGCAACGGACTGCCGGCGGCCGAGCTACGGGGCAAGCCGATGGTCAGCCTGGCTGCACCGTTACCTCCAGACAAGCAAGGTAGGAGCGCCTTCAGGCGGGAGGCCGTGGGGACGGGGAGGCGTGAGGGGGAACGGGACAGCATCAGGGAGTGTTTATCGAATTCATTGATACCCTGCTTGGGTCCCCAAAGTGGGGAACGGCCTTCTCCCCACTTCCGTTTTATTCTCAAAACAACCAGAGTCCAGCAGCACCTTAAAGACTGAGAAAATTTGTGGCGGTGGATGAGCTTTCGTGAGTCGCAGCTCACTCCTTGGGTACAGTGCGGACAGACAAATGTGGCTCTTTTTGTAGCAGGGACTCCTTTGCATATTAGGCGACACCCCCCCTAATGTAGCCAATCCTCCAAGAGCTTACAGAGCTCTCCTTGCAGGGGCTGCACTGTAAGCTCTTGGAGGATTGGCTACATTAGGGGTGTGTCGCCCAGGGCTCTTTTTGTAGCAGGGACTCCTTTGCATATTAGGCCACACACCCCATAATGTAGCCAATCCTCCAAGAGCTTACAGAGCTCTTCTTACAGTGGCTACTGTAAGCTCTTGGAGGATTGGCTACATTAGGGGTGTGTCGCCCATCTAGAAAGGTGAAGGACCCCTGAAGTCTCAAACTTCAGGAGGTCACCATAGATTTCGTCAGGTAGAGAGGTCAGGACTAGAGATGTAAAATTTCCGGAAATTTTGAAGCTCTGAAAAAAAAACCAGGGTTTTTTTTTGGGGGGGGGGAACGGAAAAATTGAAAAAACTGCTACATTAGCACTTCTTTTTTCTTTTCCACATTGAAAGTCATTTTGTTACTTTAGGAACATAAAATATGACTATGGACATTTTTTCTTGGCATGAAATTATCACAACTAGCATATTAAAAACAGAGTGTATCCAAACAATTATTACAAACAGAATACCCACCCACATGCAAAAACAAAACTGAAACTTTTTTCTTTTATTGTGACAATAGCGCCTCCTAAAGGAAGAAACGCATCTTGTTCTTGCATTGGAGAGTTCCATTTGTAACCTAGGACTTGTTTGTCCTCAGTGCACAGAAATTAGATCAATTTGATACCATACCTATTTTTTAGAAATGATTTGGAAAATATTTGAACACCTTGTCTTAAAATATTTTATTCATCATGTTAAAATAAAACGTTCTATTATCATTTTTTTTCTTTTGTTTTTTTCAATGTTTCCAATTTTTCGGGAAAAAAACAAAAAAGGTTTTAGGGGGGAAAATGGGGGGGAAAGGTTTTTTTCTAATTTTTCTGTTTTTTTCTGGGCCTTCACTTCTCTAGTCAGGACACACAGAGCATCCTTTCCTTCCTGTTACCTGAATTAGAATCCTATTCTTTGAAGGAGAATCCCAGTCTTAGGGACCGGTTTCCTTCCTTCTGGCTTGACCTCTCTCTCTCACGCTCTCCCTCACAAACACAAAGAAGCAACACTTCGCTCTCCATCTTTGGAACAATGGGTGTGGGCAAGGCACGTTTCCCCTGCATCTACATCCATCATAGTTAGATAGTTTAGATTCTGACCCTATCCCTATCTCTCATCTATACTGTCTAGAATGGAGTTCTGTAAGATAAAGAACTCTTATTAGTTTTTAAATATGCCTGCTGGCTCTGTGTAACTTTGTAAGCTTGCTACTAGCACAGTCAGTACCAAGGCTTTGCTGTGTGGAAATGCCTAGCGCACTCTGCTACACTGATAGTGATTCCTGGGTCTACTAAAACCAGAGAATCCAACACTCGTTATATCTCCCTGTGAGGTAGGTGAGGATGAGACAGTGCGGACTGGCCCAAGGTCACCCAGTGAGCTTTGGAAGCACAACTGGGGATTCTAGGCCGACACTCTTAATTACTTCCCCACACCAACTCTCAGTGTGGATCTCTGCAGACCTGATAGGAGGGAATGAGCAAGATGGTGGCACTTCCCTGGGCAGACAGTCGTTTTGGGCGCTGTCACACGGCTCAAGTGGGGTGTCACCTGACGCTGCCACCACTCTGGATTTAGGATCCCTTGAGAAGGCCCAGAGCACCCTCCCAAGACCTTCAGACCTCCCTTTTTGCCGAATAACAGGCGTGAGGACCAGGCAGAGTAAACAGCAAGGAAAAGGTTTATTTTATAGGAGGTCAAACAACAAAGTGCAGAATAATAACAGTAAGTGGGTGAAAAGAAAAGAAATCAAATGCCCTAACGCGTCTAAATATATACTGTCCCTAGCTCACTATTCCAAGTGACACTACACTACTCACCCTTCAAGGCGGTCTTGGTGGGCCTTTTCGTATGGAGTGGCCTCCCGGATTGCCTTCTCCAGGTCCAGGTCGTCCTGGCTTACTAGCTTCCTCTGAAGCTTCGGCTCTCTTAGCCCCACGAGGAACCGGTTGAGGAGAGTTTCGGCTAGGTTGGAGAAGGAGCACTTTGCTGTTCCTGCTCACTCATGTTATCCTCGCATGGCAACTCCATCTCCAACACACACACACACACACCCCGTGCGCTTGCCTTCTGGCTTACCAACCTCTCTTTCTTTTGCAGTGTTAATAATCCCCTTGGTGGACAAGGATGCCGGGGCCGTGGTGTGCGTCATCCTGGTGAGTGAGCCCTCCGGAATCCAAGGTTGTGGGAGAAGGAAATATGGGGGTGGGGGTGGTGAGTTGGAGAGATTGGGAAGGTCAACAGCACACTCTTCAATGAATGAAAGTGTCAGGTAGCCCTGTCATAGGTCTGGAATGTGGAGGGGTGCCCTCCTGTTTTATGTCTCAGCTCTCCCTGGCTCCCCAACTGTTTGCTATCTTATGCTTGACCTTGTAGATGCTACAGCTGCAGTTTTTCCCGGCTGGGAAGGTTAACGGCTTTTGCTTTGCCTGCTTGCTTTGCCCATGCGTGAGAGATGTATCCATTGGCTCATGCTTACCGGGGGGATGTTTGATTCTAGTATAAGTCAGAGGCCCTAGTATTGGCAGCCACTCCTGACACAAGCTGTACACGTGTCTCTAGTACTGGATCTACCAATAAACAGTTATCTTCTCATGAAGCCCTGTGTTGCATAACCTGACTAAGGAGCCTGACAGAAAGTCTGCCTGTCTTGGAGTTTGAGTCCAGTGGCACCTTGAAGACCAGCTTTATAACTTCCTGTTAGATGACTATATGCAAGATGAGGCTGTTAAAACAATGATGATTTTCTGGATGCAAGATACAGGACATAGCATAGACATAGAACAATGGTCCAAAATATGGCAAGTAACGAACTTTATGAGCGCAATATCATATAAAGAACATATCTACAAAATGTTTCACGGGTGGCACTGGTCCCCAGACAAAATAGCCAAATGTTATCCTAATGCATCAAACAAATTTTGGAGAAAGTCCAAAATTTTTGGCACAACATACATGAGATAATACATGAAAGACTGAATATTGATCTAAATTTTATACCAGAAACTTTTTTTGTTGAATATGATCCCCAAAGGTTATAAGCAAAACGAATCGTATTTACTAGCTTACATTCTAACATCAGCTAGAATCTTAGTGGCTAAATGTTGGAAATCGGAGAGAATCCCCTCAAGAGATGAAAGACTTCAGAAATTGTTGGAGCTAGCAGAAATGGAAAGGTTGAATGTTGGTTTACAAGGAAAAGGTGAAGAACTGTACTTAAAACGATGGGAGTGTGTATATACATAGATAGATAATAAGTGGGGGAAATAGACTCACAGTTATTGTATACGCAAGATGTCAATATGTTTATTTTAAAAGTATCTATCTATCTATCTATCTATCTATCTATCTATCTATCTATCTATCTGTCTAGAAGACCCCGGCTGTATTGGTCGGCCGCTATAGTAGAATACCCAAGGCACAGCATTTATGTATTTGTGGCTCTTCTGCTATTGAGGATCTCTCCCATTACATTTTTGATTGCCCATTGTATTCCCAGCCTAGGTCAAAAATTTTATCTGGTATTTTACCAGTTTTAAGCTTTTATTCAGTCCCAGAGAAGATTATATTTTTGCTAGCCAATGCCAATAGAATGGCTCTATTTGCCTTGGCTGCAAGGAAAATACGGGCCAACGCTGTTCTTAGCTAATACTGATTTTAGTGGGTATGTTGTGAATAAATTGTTTATAACCTCAGTTTTATGGATTTATAATGTTTTAGACAGTATCTTATTTTATACAATTTTCTATGTTTTATTGCATTCTTCTCTGTTTGTGGTTTGTAATGGCCTATGGCTAAATACAATAAAAACCTTCATATAGAAGACCAACAAAGTTTTGTTCCAGGTGAGAGCTTTCGCCTGCACGCAGGGCTATTTTGGGGCAGGAACGCACAGGAACGGAGTTCCGGCTGGCTCCCAAGTTGGCCACGCCCAGCAGGAACTCGTTAGCATAATAGGCCACACCCAACAGCAAAAACTCATTCGGGTTGGCTACAATTAGGGGTGTGTCGCCTAACATGCAAAAAGCCCTGGGTTTTGACAACAAACAAGGTAAAGAGAATAAGAAGCAAAAGGTGGGTGTGGCTGGATGACCACACTTCTGGTAACACGGGGGGGTGGCCTTATATGCAAATGAGCTTTGCTGTCAGGGGTGTGGCCTAATATGCTAATGAGTTCCAGCTGTTGGGTATGGCCTGTTATGCTAATGAGTTCCTGCTGGGCTTTTTCTACAAAAAGAGCCCTGCCTGCACGCATTCTTTGGCGCGTGCACACGGAAGCTCACACCTTGAATTAAACTTTTTGTCGGTCTCCAAGGTGCCGCTGGACTCCAACTTCATTCTGCTGCTTCGGAACAATACAGCTACCCCACATGAATCTATCCTCCTTTTTGTGATAATGAGGGGTTGCTAACGTCAGATAAGGGAATGTGGTGGGGGGGGGGTTGTTGAAACTTTTTGCTGGTATTAAGGGAGGGATAAATCTAGCGAATGTGGGCGGGTCAGAAAGGCAGCCTCAAGGCTTTCTCTCCCCCCCCCCATCCCCTTTGCACTCATGACAAATAGACCCTGGAGCCCTTAGAGGCTTCCTTATACTGACTCAGACCACTTGGACTGTCCAGGTCAGTATTGTCTGCTCAGACTAGAAGCTGCTCTCCAGGGTCTCAGGCAGAGGATCTTTCACATCACCTTCTATCTGGTTCTTTCTAACTGGAGATGCCGGGGATTGAACCTGGGACCTTCTGCATGCCAAGCAGAGACTCTACCACTGAGCCGCCCACGCCCCTCTCCATTGCTCTCCAGGGTCTCAGGCTGAGGTCTTTCCCATCACCCACTGCCTGGTCCTTTTCACTGGAGATGTCGGGGATTGAACCTGGGACCTTCTGCATGCCAAGCAGAGGCTCTGCCACTGAGCCACAGCCCCTCTTTACAGCTCTCCAAGGTCTCAGGCGGAGGTCTTTCCCATCACCTCCTGCCTGATCCTTTTAACTGGAGATGCCGGGGATTGAACCGGGGACCTCCTGCATGTCAAGCAGAGGCTCTTCCACTGAGCCACAGCCCTTGTCTATGTCCCTCCAGAGTCTCAGGCTGAGGTCTTTCACATCACCCACTGCCTGGTCCTTTTAACTGGAGATGCTGGGGATTGAACCTGGGACCTTCTGCATGCCAAGCAGAGGCTCTGCCACTGAGCCCCTGGTTCAAGCCCAGGCTTTAGTGGGATCGCCCATCATGAGACCCTGCACCATAGCACCCCCTCCTCCTCCTCCCTCCTCCAACCAACCCTCCCAGTTTGGTGTAGTGGTTAGGAGCGCAGACTCTAATCTGGGAGAACGGGGTCTGATGCCCCACTCCTCCACATGCAGCTGCTGGAGTGACCTTGGGTCAGTCACAAGTTCTCTCAGCGCTCTTCTCTCAAGGGCAGTTCTCGAGAGAGCTCTCTTGGCCCCAACAAGACGTCAGCCTTCGGATTATGCTGCCAGATGCCTTCAGTGTAGGTTTGCCAACCTCCAGGTGGGGCCTGGAGGTTTCCCCAGAGTGACAACTTGTTAGGTATTCTTGATTTTAAAGTGAATCAGCAGAGTATTAAAGAGGCAGAGTCCATGGTGTGTTTAAAAGAATAAAAGTTTACTACAACCTAGCATGGGGAAAAGGTACACGGGATATAAAATAACAAAGAGCTAATGTTCCTACGTCCTTACAGCTAGACTGAAAATGGCAGAAGAGAGGCTTCTTCTCCTTGCTCAGAACAAAGAACCATAAAATGCTAATACTTGGCACTCTGGTCTCCAATCAGAACAACAAACTAGATCTGAAGTTCCCGGGCTTTCTAACTCTCTAAACAGATTGGATACGAACAAACATGTGACTTTACAAACATCATTAACCCAGTAAATACTGAAGAAGTGTTTTAACTTGTAACACCCAACACAACTGATCACCAGGTGGCAGAGAACAGTTCCCATGGAGAGAATGGCTGCTTTGGAGGGTGGAGTCTTTGGCATTATGCCCTGTTGAGGCCCCTCCCATTCCCCAAACCCCGCCCTTCTCAGCCCCCCTCCAGGCTGCAGCTACGGGAGTTACAGTTCCCTGATTCCAAAGCCTGAGACATGAGCCCTGCAGTACAGAAGGCATCAGGGAGGGTGTTCCCACAAGCCTTTTGAGCAGGTTTCGGAAAGCGGAGGGGGAGATGAGGAGGCCTCCAGGCCCGGATAACATCTGGCTTTTTGCAAAATTGTTTTCCCCAAAACCTTTTCTGAATCAAGTGGTGTGGTGGGGGGGACTCAAATTAATTATCGCATGGCGTTGCGTGTAGAATAGCCAAGGGATCCCAAGATTGTCCGGCAGCCAGAAGTTCTAGCTCCTTAGCGATATGCACCACTAGGTGGCGAGCTAGACTCTATGACTCAAGAAACCCTAGATAAGAGGCACCCACAGACAGGAAGGAGGTTGTCAGCTCTGGCCTAAAAGATTCCTGGAGATTTGGGGGCACTTCCTGTGGAGGGGGGAATTTGTAGAGAGACTTCACCTCGGTTCTGTGGCTCACCATAGACCAGGGGTCCCCAACATGCTGCCAGGACCCACACCACGTTTTAAAATAATCATTAACAACAATAAACATCAAAAGCATTAAACAAACGGCAACAGGAGATAAGGATCAAGTAGCCTCAAAAGTCTGTTATGTAACAGTAAAAACTATTTTAACATTTTTGAACATTTATCAACCAATAATGAAGAGTACGAAGTGCCGGTAATTATGCTGCCTCTGTCGGAAAAGCGAGTGTGAGGACTAGATTCAAACTGGATCTTAGATGCAGAAGACTTTTGTCTGTATCTCAGAGTGTACAATAGAGAGCTAGAGAGCCAACATCTTACCTGAACGTAAGAACATAAGAGAAGCCGATGTTGGATCAGGCCAATGGCCCATCCAGTCCAACACTCTGTCACACAGTGACCAAAAATACCAGGTGCCCTCAGGAGGTCCAGCAGTGGGGCCAGGACACTAGGAGCCCTCCCACTGTTGAGCCCCCCAAGCACCAAGAAGACAGAGCATCCCTTGCCCCAGACTGAGAGTCCCTATCTATCCCTTGTGGCTAAGAGCCACTGATGGACCTCTGGTCCATATGCTTGTCTAATTCCCTCTTGAAACCGTCCGTGTTTGTAGCTGCCACCACCTCCTGTGGCAGTGAATTCCATGTGTTAATCACTCTTTGGGTGAAGAAGGACGTCCTTTGATCCGTTCTAAGCTGACTGCTCAGCAATTTCATGGAGTGCCCACGAGTTCTTGTCTTGTGAGAAAGAGAGAAAAGGACTTCTTTCTTGACCTGCTCTATCCCGCGCATCATCTTATGAACCTCGATCATGTCACTCCTCAGCCGTCGTTTCTCCAAGCAAAAGAGCCCCGAGCACTTTAATCTTTCTTCATAGGGAAAGTGTTCCAACCCTTTTATCATCCTAGTTGCCCTTTTCTCCACTTTCTCCAATGCTATAATATCCCTTTTGCGGTGTGGCAGCCAGAATGGCAGACACCACTTTCTACAAAAAGTTGGGGACCCTCTGCCGTAGACTTTCCCCTCCCAGGCTGCCATTTTCTCCAGGGGGACGAATCTCTTTAGTCTGGAAATCATAAGAACATAAGAGCATAAGAGACGCCACTATTGGATCAGGCCAATGGCCCATCCAGTCCAACACTCTGTTTCACACAGTGGCCAAGAATCAGGTGCCCTCAGGAGGTCCAGCAGTGGGGCCAGGACACTAGAAGCCCTCCCACTGTTGACCCCCCCAAGCATCAAGAAGACAGAGCATCACTTGCCCCAAAGCCCCTATCTATACCTTGTGGCTCATAGCCACTGATGGACTCCTGCTCCATATCTATATATCTAATAGCGAAGTGGCCCCCGTACGTGCGGATACCTAAATCCGCACACCGGGGGCACTTGGGGGGGAGGGAGAGTTTTGTGCACACGTGGGGCGGGCCCCAGGTGTGCACAAAAATCTGAAACCCCC
>NW_015169910.1:58261-70396 GCF_001447785.1 Gekko japonicus | reverse complement strand
TGTAAGCCGCGCGGGCCTCACTTCAGAGGGGGGGGGAAGAGAGAGAGAGACTGGGGAGGGGGGGAAGAGCGAGAACGGGGAGGAAGAGAGAGAGACTGGGGGGGCCGGCAAGCCGAGGGTGATAGTTGAGGGGGGGTGGAGGAGACGGGGGAACCGACGGGAGGGGGGAAGCATACCTGCTTCTTCCTCCTCCGCTTGCTCTATGTGGAGCTCCCCCGCTCCTCCCCCCCCGCGATTTTCGCGGGTCCCCTTGTGCTTATCTAATTCCCTCTTGAAGCCGTCCATGCTTGTAGCCGCCTCCACATCCTGTGGCCATGAATTCCAAGTGTTAATCACTCTTTGGGTGAAGAAGTAGTCATTCCAGGAGATCTTATGGACCCACCTGGAGGTTGGTAACCTGAATGGGCCTAGAGAAGCAAAATCTAAGAAAACGTGGTCACCCCGGGGACCCACGGATCTGGGCAAGTGATATGATTTTGTTTCCTGAGGGGTGGATCTGGGATAAGGTTACCCACTCCAGGTTGGGAAATACCTGGAGATTTTGGGTGTGGAACCTGAGGAGGGCAAGGCCCTCAATGGGGTCCAATGCCATAGAGCCCACCTTCCAAAGCAGACGTTTCCTCCAGGGGAACTAATCTCTGTCACCTGGAGATCAGTTGTCATCCCAGGAGATCTCCAGCCCCCACCTGGAGGCTGGCAACTCTATGGGAGCCCACAGGGGGCCTGCATTTGGGAACTCAGCAGGCCTGGCTAAAAGTTTGGTTTTTAAAAATTTATTTATTATTCTATTTCTACCCCGCCCTCCCCGCCAACGGGCTCAGGGCAGCTTACAAAAAGGGCACCATGTGCCAAGCATAAAACAGTAAAACACATAAAACAACCATTATCAGAATAAAGTGCTCAGCGGTATTATTGAGCATTCAATCAGAGCAATATGGTAGGGCTATTTTGGGGCAGGAACGCACAGGAACGGCGTTCCGGCTGGCTCCCAAGTTGGCCACGCCCAGCAGGAACTCATTAACATAATAGGCCACTCCCAACAGCAGAAACTCATTAGAATTGGCTCCATTAGGGGTGTGTGGCCTAACATGCAAAGGAGTTCCTGCTACAAAAAAGGCCCTGGGTTTTGACAACAAACAAGGTAAACAGAATAAGAAGCAAAAGGCGGGTGTGGCTGGATGACCACACTTCTGGTAACATGGGGGTGCAGCCTAATGTGCTAATGAGCTGTGCTGTCAAGGGTGTGGCCCAATATGCTAATGAGTTCCTGCTGTTGGTTGTGGCCTATTATGCTAATGAGTTCCTGCTGGGCTTTTTCTACAAAAAGAGCCCTGTAAGGTAGCCTGTAGATGAAGCTCCAAGCCCGATTTGGCGGGACAGTCAGTCGGAGCACTGAGGCTCGATCTTATCATGGGCCATCCCAATAACCCATGTTCCCATAAGGTAGTTGGTGGTGGTGGCGGCTCCTCATTAAAAGCCTGGCGGAAGAGCTCCGTCTTACAGGCCCTGCGGAACTGTGAGAGGTCCCGCAGGACCCTGAATTCTCCTCCGGGAGCTCCTTCCACCAGGTAGGAAGTTACTCTTCTTAGGGTCCTGGTTTTGAAATATGCGTAGGATTGCTTCAATTTCCTGGATATTTATGCTGTATTTGCTCTGCAATGCCGGTCTGGGCAATTTTTCGGTGCTCTCAACCGAACGAAATTCGCAAAACGCCTGCAGTCTTTGTGAGCCCGCGCAGAGCATTGTTAGAGGTGTCATTTTGGGGTGTGTGTGTTTCTGTGTGTGAAAAGAACTCCGCTTGCCTGCTTCGAATGCAGAAGACATGAAATGGTGCAATCATGAATCATTTTTGTAGGGAAACACACAGCGGCCTCCCGATCTCATTCACTGCTGTAGACATTCTGTTGCATGATGGGAACAGCAGTTTGCAAAGAGTGCCCAAATGAGGGTTGCCAACTTTGGGGGGGGGGAACCTGGAGATTTCCAGACCACATAAACTGCTCATTCAGTCATTCATTCATTCAACACTTATTCCACATCTCCTGGAGGAACCTGTGGCTTTGGAAGGTGGAATGCACGGCATTGTACCCTACCAAGGTTTCTCCCCTCCCTAAACCCTACACTCCTGGGTTCCACGTCCAAATTTCCAAGTATTTTGGAACCCAAGGTTGGCAAACGTTGCTAAAACCGGGACTGGAAAATGTAGATCAGGTTTTAACATACCTTTGGCGAGCCAGTTTGGTGTTATGGTTAGATGAGCGCACGGACTCTAATCTGGGAGAACCGGGTTTGAGTCACCACTCCTCCACATGCAGGTGTGACCTTAGGTCAGTAAGCGTGTTCCCTCTAAGCTGAGTTAGTGTGAGCTAGCTCACAGGGTTTTTTAGCCTCCAGCTCACACATTTTTGTCTTAGCTCAGGAAGGAGGGCTCCGGAGCACACTAGTTCATGCAGCAGACAAATTGCTCGCTCACAACTTTAATGCCAGGAGCTCACAAAATAGAATTTTTGCTCACAAGACCACAGCTTAGAGGGAGCATTGCTCACAGGGTATGTGTTGTGGGGAGGGGAAGGGAAGGGAAAGGAGTTTGTAAGCCGCTCTGAGACTCCTTCCAGTTTGGTGTCATGGTTAAGTGTGCGGACTCTAATCTGGGAGAACCGGGTTTGATTCCCCACTCCTCCACTTGCACCTGCTGGATGACCTTGGGCAAATCGTAGTTCTGTCAGAGCTGTTCTTGAAAAAGAGCATGTTTCTGTCAGAGCTCTCTCAGCCCCACCTGCCTCACAGGGTGTCTGTTGTGGGGAGGGGAGGGGAAAAGTGTTTGTAAGTCACTCTGAGACTCCTTCCGGTAGTGAAGGGCGGGGTATAAATCCAATCTCTTCTTCTAGCATTATTGTCTTTTCTAGTGACTCTTTGTTTGGTGTAGTGGTTAAGTGTGTGGATGCTAATCAGGGAGAACCGGGTTTGATTCCCCACTCCTCCACCTGCAGCTGCTGGATGACCTTGGGCAGGCCGTAGTTCTGTCAGAGTTGTCCTTGAAAAAGAGCAGTTTCTGTCAGAGCTCTCTCAGCCCCAACTACGGTACCTCACAGGATGTCTGTTGTGGGGAGGGGAAGGGAAAGGAGTTTGTAAGCCACTCTGAGACTCCTTCCTGTAGTGAAGGGCGGGGTATAAATCCAATCTCTTCTCTTCTTCTAAAAAACAAGGTAATCGCTGAGCATTTCCAGGAACCTCTCTACCCCCCTCTCATCACAGGTAGCCATTTTCTAGGAAAACATGGAAAAGTTATGTGAATGAAGAGCTGAAGTCGCCCAGTCTGTATGAATGTTCATTTCCCACAGCTACATGCAGGTTGCCAGCTCCAGGTTGGGAAACACCTGGAGATTTTGGGGATGGGGCCTGAGGAAGGCAGGCTTTGAGGAAGGGGGGGACACAGCTGTCCTTGAAAAAGTAGTGAAGGGCGGGGTATAAATCCAATCTCTTCTTCTTCTTCTTTTACCTCACAGGTTGTCTGTTGTGGGGAGGGGAAGGGAAAGGAGTTTGTGAGCCGCTCTGAGACTCCTTTGGGTAGTGAAGGGCGGGGTATAAACCCAATCTCTTCTTCTTCAGTCATAAATTCTCTCAGGGCTGTTCTCTCAAGGGCAGTCCTCGAAAGAGCTGTGGAGTCTTGTGAACAGAAATCCTACTTTGTGAGCTCCTGGCCTTAAGGTTGTGACAGAGCGATTTGGCTACTGCATAAATCAGTTTGCTCTGGAGCCATCCCTTCCTGAGCTGAGACAAAAATATGTGAGCCGGAGGCTAAAAAACGGTGAGCTGGCTCACTTTAACTCAGTTTAGAGGGAACACTGGTTGTAATCCCAGGAGATCTCCAGCCATCGTTTGGGAGTTTATATCAAACAAACGAACACTGTGATAAAAATGACAATAACATTTAATAAATCTTATGAACATCAAACTAAGATTACAATTGAAACTTTTGCAATATGACTAAGGAAATTCTGACATTCTCAAGGCAAAAGCCCGTCATCTTCAATGAGAACCTGGTTATACACTCATTTTACCCGTCTTCCTCAGGAGTAATCCTAGTGTCAGGTGTCAGCCCCTTGATACAGCTTAACTTCTTTTTTTACTTTCTTCAGATTTTTACAGCTTAAGTTCTTTTTAACCTTCTTCAAATTATCTTCTGGTTCCATTTTCAAGTTATTACAGCTTAACTTCTTTAAGTGTGTTACGTGCGCGGAGTCTAATCTGGGAGAACCGGGTTTGATTCCCCACTCCTCCACTTGCACCTGGCTGGATGACCTTGGGCAAGTCACAAGTTCTCTCAGAGCTGTTCCTGAAAAAGAGCTGTTTGTGTCAGAGCTCTCTCAGCGCGACCGACCTCCCAGGGTGTCTGTTGTGGGAAGGGGAAGGGAAAGGAGATTGTAAACCTAATCTGGGAGAACCGGGTTTGATTCCCCACTCCTCCACTTGCACCTGCTGGATGACCTTGGGCAAGTCACAAGTTCTCTCAGAGCTGTTCCTGAAAAAGAGCTGTTTGTGTCAGAGCTCTCTCAGCGCGACCGACCTCCCAGGGTGTCTGTTGTGGGGAGGGGAAGGGAGAGGAGTTTGCAAGCCGCTCTGAGGGTGCATTCAGATGGGCCGTTTAGTCTGCTTTCGGCCCGCCTCAGAAATAGATTTTATCTGTACGATCACACGATCAATATCTGCCTCCCCTCCCCAGCCGTCACTTTCTGGCTCAAAACCACTTTAACCCTGAGCAACCATGGTTTTGTCAGAGCTGTCCTTGAAAGGGCAGTTCTTGAAAGAGCTCTCTCAGCCCCATCGACCTCCCAGGGTGTCTGTTGTGGGGAGGGGAAGGGAAAGGAGATTGTAAACCTAATCTGGGAGATATTTTGATACCAGGTCCCCAAGTGGTGTTTTCCTGATTCTCCGGTTCCAGCCACACTTTTCTGATGTCTGATCGCTCCTGCAGTGTCGAGCCACTTCCGGTTTAAACCCCCTCCCCGCTCGAAAGCTGCCCAAGGCTTCCACTTTTCACCCACCATTTTTAAAAAGCATTGGCGGTGTGCGCATAGGCGGAGGTCTGCTACCGTGTTTTTAAAGGGATGTTTAAATGGTGCCTAGTTTTAGCGTTTAGACGAGTTCGGGATCTCACGGAGGCCATTTTCGGGGTAAACGTTTAAAGGGAAGTGTTCCTTTAAAGTTTAAAGGGAAGCGTTACAGCAGTCGGGTTGAAGTGGAAATCGCTGTTCTGCGCAGGGGTGAAAATTTTAGTTCTACAGATGGCTGCCTGTGCGCATGCCCAAACTGAGAGAGAGACAAAACAACAGCAGTGCACGCTCCCACGCGTGGACGGCGGGGAGTGATGTGGCTGTGCAGCGATCCGGAGCAAGGAGGTGAGTGTGATCGCGATTCTCCAGGTTAAAAAAGACTGCATCAGGGCCGGAGCAATTTAAACCGCTCCCAGCACACGCCGTCTGACCACACCCTGAGACTCCTTTGGGTAGTGAAGGGCAGGGTATAAATCCAATCTCTTCTTCTTCTTCTTCTTCTTCTTCTTCTTCTTCTTCTTCTTCTTCTTCTTCTTCTTCTTCTTCTTCTTCTTCTTTTCTACTTTGTTCAATTTATCCTAGAAAACCATGGTTATTTAGAGTGGAGAGAAACATGAAGCTGAATGGAATATTGCTTTGTTACAATTTTTGAACTAATTAATAATTTTTAACTTTAAACTTACTTCTAGTCCCATTTGAACAGAGTGCTCATTATGGACCTTGGACTTTTCCTTTAAAACGTTGGAATTCAAATAATAATAATAATAATAATAATAATAATAATAATAATAATAATAATAATATACTTTATTGTCATTGTACACAGTACAACGAAATTAAAGGTGCAATCATTTCAGTGATCTACAGCCATACACATATGCACTCACACAACCATTCACAACCATCCCATAACTCCCTTAAGGTTCACATTGCAACCTAAACCACCAATGTCACCCAAATTCCAACTTCATGCAGCATTTAAAGCAATAATAGCTCTCGAATAAAAACTGTTTTTTAATCTGTTTGTCCTTGTTTTAATTGTCCTATATCTTCTACCCGAAGGCAGCAGTTCAAACAAGGACGGATGCCTCTTTTCAGGTTGGCTCTGGCAGAGCTATAAAGGTTCATGTCTCCAGACCTAAAGGCCATATTCCTCTCCCTCAAAAGTCGCTGTACCTCTCTCGTCATCCAGGGTTTTTGATTGGGATAGACCCGTATGCACCTCTCCACAGCAACATTGTCCATGCAGTGTTTAATATAACCCAGGACTGCCACTGTGTGTTCCTCCAGGTCTTCATGATCAAAAATATCCCAGTTTGTCCTCTCAAAGCAATCTTGCAACTGATGGGAAGCATCCTCAGGCCAAGTTTTTACCATCCTTCTTTTTACAGGAGCTTGTGACCTGAGGGTAATATATGTTGGTACTAGGAGCAAGGACATGTGGTCTGACTGGCCCAAATGTGGAAGCTGCATGGCTCTGTGACCATGTTTTATGTTAGAGTAGACTTTATCTAAGGTCTTATCTCCTCGGGTGGCACATTTCACATGCTGATAAAACTTAGGGAGCACAGTTTTTAATTCATTTAATTTTAGTAATATTATAAAAGTTTCAGTTGTAATCTTAATTTAATGCTCATAAGATTTATTAAACGTTATTGTCAATTTTATCACAGTGTTTGTTTGCTTGATATGTTTCCTGTAACCGTGATCCCTTCTTTGGTTTAATCACCTGGAGGTTGGCACCCCTATCATGCAAGCAGAACTCGCTGGAAATGCAAATACCCAGTCTGTTGGTTTTTAAAGGCAGAACAATGGCTCTGCAAATTGTCCTTCTCCCTCGACGGATTGGCAAGATACTGACTCCGCAGAGCACGAGGTCAAAGGCCGTGGAGTTGCCACCCGGTGCCCCCTGCGTCTCTCGACATGGCAGTTTCCCAAGTGCCAATTAAGCCGCCTTACTAAGGTTCCGGGAGTCGGCGGGCCGAGCCGGAACGGGGTTCCTTCCAAACTTTTATTAGCACGACCTCTTTTATTAGCATGACCTCTTTGCAGAGGCACAGAGGTGAGCAGCAAGGTGGGCCGACCCGGCAGCCGCTCGGCTCATTCTGCCGCGGCTGGAAAGGTCGCCATGACGGCATAAGGGAACACGGTGCCCGCCGAGCAGCCGGCGAGATAAGTGCTTAACTGGATTAACGAGAGATGCGCTCGCGCCAGAGAACCGAGATTCTTCCCAGCGCTTATTAAAAGGGAATTAAGGTGATTAACAGGCCCTGGCCTTCCTCGCACGCGCGGGAAGAGGAGGCCAAATACACACACACATGTGTAGCGGGCCTGTTTACGTACACGTCTCTATCTATAAGAACCAGATCATCACTGAGACAGTACCCTAAGACCACAATTGTACCTTTAAAGATTGACTACCTCTTTCAATAGTCTTTCAGTAGTCATGTATGGCTGCGAGAGTTGGACTATAAGGAAGGCCGAGCGCCGAAGAATAGATTCTTTTGAACTATGGTGCTGGAGAAGACTCTTGAGAGTCCCTTGGACTGCAAGAAGATCAAATCAGTCAATCCTAAAAGAAATCAACCCTGACTGTTCCCTGGAAGGCCAGATAATGAAACTGAAGCTCAGATACTTTGGCCACCCAATGAGAAGGGAGCACTCACTGGAGAAGACCCTGATGCTGGGAAAGATTGAAGGTCAAAGAAGACGGGGACGGCAAAGGATGAGATGGTTAGACAGTGTCATCGATGCAACGGACATGAAATTGAGCAAACTTCAGAGGACGGCGGAAGGCAGGAGGGCCTGGCGGGAGCTCGTCCATGGGGTCGGGAAGATTCGGACTCGACTGTGCGACTGAACAACAACACATCCAGGGAGGACTGTGTTAAACTACTTTGAGCTGTATTACTCAAAAGAACTTTGAGCACGGACAGTTTGGTTTACAAGGACACTTTAAATGCTGGTATATTTTGCCTTGGAATGTGTTTTGTAATTTGTACCAAAATATAGGTGCTTGATAATACTTGTCAAATAGATAGCATAATAAATATTGCAGTTGGTTGTTGTTGTTGTTTTTGTTTAATAACAAAGGAGCTGCGGTGGCTCAAGTGGTTAAGACGCTAAACTGCAGGCTGTGGAAGGTCAGTAGTTCAGCAGTTTGAGACCCGGGTGCCACATGACGGAGTGAGCTCCCATCTCTAGTTCCAGCGCCTGCCAACCTAGCAGTTTGAAAGCAAGAAATTGCAAGTAGATAAATAGGTACCACTTCAGTGGGAAGGTAACAGCGTTCCGTGCGCCTCGGTGTTTAGTCATGCCGGCCACATGACCACGGAAACTTCTTCGCACAGCGCTGGCTCTTCGGCTTTGAAACGGAGATGAGCACCGCAACCCTAGAGTCGGATTCGACTGGATTTCGAGCAAGGGAACCTTTACCTTTACCTTACTAACAACCTCTAGGTGGGGCCTGGAGATCTCCCAGAATTACAACTGATCTCCAGATGACAGAGATCAGTTTCCCCAGAGAAAATGACTGATTTGGAGGGTGGACTCTATGGCATTATCCCCTGCTGATGTCCTGCCCTGCCTCAAAGCCTGCCGTCCCCAAAGCTCCATTGCCCAGTCTCCAGGTATTTCCCCACCCAGAGCTGGAAACCATAGTTACCATAGAGTTTCTGAAAAATCCTAGACATGCCAACACAATGTCAGTGATCGGCATTCTATTTTAGAGATACCAACTGCTGATTTGCTGTGGGAAAAACCCAGCAGAAACTCATTAGCATAATAGGCCACACCCAACAGCCAAAACTCATTAGCATATTAGGCTACACCCATGACAGCACAGCTCATTAGCACATTAGGCCACACCCCCGTGTTACCAGAAGTGTGGTCATCAGCCACACCCACGTTTTGCTTCTTATTCTGTTTACCTTGTTTGTTGTCAATACCCAGGGCTTTTTTGGAGCAGGAACTCCTTTGCATGTTAGGCCACACACCCCTAATGTAGCCAATCCTCATGAGTTCCTGCTGTTGGGTGTGGCCTATTATGCTAATGAGTTCCTGCTGGGCGTGGCAAACTTGGGAGCCAGCCAGAACTCCGTTCCTGTGCGTTCCTGCCCAAAAATAGCCCTGCAACTGGTGATGGGGAAGTGGATGAGTCACACGATGCTGACATGCAGGCTCATAGCTCCAGTGACTGAAGAAATATTCTTAGGGGAAAAGCTTCATATAGGGGAAAGGGGTCAGAAGGCAGAGCAGCTGCAGTGCACGGGTTCCAGGAGACAGGACAGAGGAGAAGAAGAAACGAGGGAGAAGAGAAACAGGAGGCTGGAAAAGGAGGGGAAGGGGAGGGTCCGGGAAGACCTAGAGGCGGGGGCAGGAGGCATTTTCCATTGGTAGGAAGGGGTTACTTTTGCAAAGAATGAATACCTTTAGCTGCTGCAGATTTTCCGGGTTGTATGGCCGTGGTCTTGGCATTGTAGGACATGACGTTTCGCCAGCAGCTGTGACCGGCATCCTCAGAGGTATAACACGGAAAGATGGAGTGCTCTCTGTGTCAAGGTGAGATGAAAATGGTAGGCAGGTCATTTATATCTACTCAGGAAGGAATTAAATAAATAACTGAGGAGGAGTTAAATAACTAGGGCATGGTTTCCTGTGCTGAAAAACACAAAAGGCTCTACATCTGACAATAGCACTACAGATAAGATTAGAACCTCCTCAGGAAACAGGAAACCTTCTCAGGAAACAATCCACTTACAAAAGAAACTCCTCAGGAAAGCTCCTCCATTAGCATGGTCACAGCCTGGGGAACTCCTACAAGATAATGACTCGGCCCTACCCCACCTTCCTGAGTAGATATAAATGACCTGCCTACCATTTTTCTTCTCACCTTGACACGGAGAGCACTCCATCTTTCCATGTTATACCTCTGAGGATGCCGGTCACAGCTGCTGGCGAAACGTCGGGTCCTACAATGCCAAGACCACAGCCACACAACCCGGAAAATCTACAACAGCTAATGAACTCCAGCCGGGAAAGCCCTCTACAACAAATTAATATATTTCATTAGTGGCAGTCTTAGGAGCAGTCATTCTTTCAGGGATAGTTTCCATGACCAGATTTCCCACCAGGCCTGTAGTCTGTCTGTAAAAGTTACATTCCTGTGCTCTGTTCATTCTTGGCCAGGGAGGGGTGGGGGGGGTTGGCTCGGTTGGAACACGGAGCTGGTCTCTTGTAAGAAGAGCGCCCTAATTAATTGGAGATGGATGGCGCGGGGGGAGGGGGGCTCTTTGTACAAAATAACAAGAAGAGAAACAGAACTCAAACGGTTCAGTGGCCGGGGATCACCGTGGGGGGATTTTCACGGCAACCAGCTGGGTTTTTCATGCTTTCCGTGTACGGTTTTAATATTCAAGCCCCAGAAAAGCATCGGGGCAGAAACAATTAAAAGGAATGCAAACAATAAGATGCCTGCAAAGCATATACAGCCTTCCCATTGGAAAGACCGACAGTGCAGCGGGAGAAGACACGCTCTGCGTCGAGACGATCCCAGGTTCAATATTTTCAACGCCTGCAGCAAGAACAGAAAGGATGGCTCTGCGGGATCAGGGGTAGAGAGTCCACTTTGCATGCAGAAAGGGCCCCCGGTTCAGTCCCTGAATTTGCTCATTAGAAAGGATCCCTGGGAACCCGTGCTGAGAACCATTGTCAGCAGAGACAATGGAGTGGGATGGAATGGTGGTCTAACTTATTCCTAGGAACGGAGGCCTCTCTCATCCATAGGGTTGCCAGCAATGTTCCCTCTAAGCTGTGGAGTCTTGTGAGCATATATTCTACTTTGTGAGCTACTGGCATTTAAAGTTGTGAACGAGTGATCTGGCTGCTGCATACATTGGTTTGCTCTTGGAGCCATCCTTCCTGAGCCAAGACAAAATTGTGTGAGCCGGAGGCTAAGAAACTGTGAGCCAGCTCACACTAACTCAGCTTATTTTTTCAAAAGATTTTATAAACTTTATTGAATATCAAACAGTACACTTGTAAATCATAGCGCACATACGTAAGTTGAATCATGTTCGTTTGTCACACTCACAATTACAGTTTTTGTTCCGGGATGAGCACTATCTATCTTTAAAAACATTCGCAGTTTGATCAGACCTTTTCGCACCATCTAGAAGTAGACCGTGTTTGATGTTCAATAGTTTTATGTATATTAGATATGAATGGTATCAGAGAGTTCCACGATCAGACACATATTTATAAAAATGAAAGAATGGAAGAGAAGGAAATATTTAGCATAAAAGACTGCCATTAAGAAAAAATCAAAGTATAATACAGAGGATTATGTGGTTGGCAATCTTGCGTAAGAATGTAGCCCAAAAATGGGTACCATTTTTCGTCAAAATTAGATTGCTTTGGGAAGATTTTGGATCTTTGAACCTTATCTGTGATTTTTTCCAAGATAAAGTGGTCCCATACCTTTTTAAACCAGTTGTTTCTCGTTGGAGCCAAAGAAGACTTCCATACAGACGCTATTGAAGTCTTTGCAGCTATTAGAAGACTCGTTATTAGCTCTTGTCTTAATCTGGGTACGTTTGTATTCTGCCAGTCGTCCAGGAAGATCAATTCTGGTGTGAATGGTACACTATAGCCAATGATTAGTTCTATTAGTTCTAACTCAGCTTAGAGGGAACACTGGTTGCCAGGCCGTGTCCTGTCACACACACACCCCCGCCGGCCACCGAGGGCGAGGTTTTACACAGAGAGTTGTTAGAATGTGGAATTCACTGCCAGAGGATGTAGCACAGCTTTAAAAGAGGGTTAGATAGATTCATGGACTGGCTACTGGCCTTGGTGGCTGAGGGGAACCTCCCCATTCAGAGGCAGCCAGCCTCTGAATCCCAGAGACAGGAGGCAACATCAGGGGAAGGCCTCGGCCTCTATGCCCTGTCCAGAGGAACTGACTGGACACTGTGTGGGACGGGATGCTGGACTGGAGGGACCCTCACTGGTCTGATCCAGCAGGGCTCTTCTGAGGTTAAGAACATAAGAACATAAGAACATAAGAGACGCCAATGTTGGA
>NW_015169910.1:38429-58109 GCF_001447785.1 Gekko japonicus | reverse complement strand
TTCTTTTAAGAACATAAGAACATAAGAGACGCCAATGTTGGATCAGGCCAAAGGCCCATCCAGTCCAACACTCTGTGTCACACAGTGGCCAGAAATACCAGTGCCATCAGGAGGTCCAGCAGTGGGGCCAGGACATTAGAAGCCCTCCCACTGTTGACCCCCCCCCAAGCACCAAGAAGACAGAGCATCACTTGCCCCAGAGCCCCTAGCTATACCTTGTGGCTAATAGCCACTGATGGACCTCTGCTCCATATGCTTATCTAATTCCCTTTTGAAGCCGTCCATGCTTGTAGCTGCCACCACTTCCTGTGGCAGTGAATTCCATGTGTTAATCACTCTTTGGGTGAAGAAGTACTTCCTTTTATCCGTTCTAACCCGACCGCTCTGCAGTTTCATGGAGTGCCCACGAGTTCTTGTATTGTGAGAAAGGGAGAAAAGTACCTCTTTCTTTACCTGCTCTTTCCCATGCATAATCTTATAAACCTCGATCATGTCACCCCTCAGTCGTCTTTTCTCCAAGCTAAAGAGCCCTAAGCGCTTTAACCTTTCCTCATAGGGAAAGTGTTCCAACCCTTTTATCATTCGAGTTGCCCTTTTCTGCACTTTTTCCAAAGCTATAATATCCTTTTTAAGGTGTGGTGACCAGAACTGCACACAGTATTCCAAATGAGGCCGCACCATTGATTTATATAGGGGCATTATGATATTGGCTGATCTGTTTTCAATACCCTTCCTAACAATACCCTTCCCAGCATAGCATTGGTCTTTTTTATTGCAGTCACACACTGTCTCGACATTTTCAGTGAGTTATCCACTACAACTCCAAGATCTCTCTCTTGATCAGTCTCTGCCAGTTCAGACCCCATCAATGTGTATTTATATTTAGGATTTTTGGCTCCAATGTGCATCACCTTGCACTTGGCCACATTGAACCCCATTTGCCATGTTGACGCCCACTTGCCCATCCTTGACAAATCCCTTTGGAGTGCCTCACAATCCTCACTGGTTTTCACCACCCTGAACAACTTCGTATCATCCAACTCCAAATCATTAATGAACAAGTTAAAAAGCAGTGGACCAAGTACTGATCCCTGCGGTACCCCACTGCTTACCACCCTCCACTGAGAAAACTGCCCATTTATATTCATTCTCTGTTTTCTATTAATTAGCCAGTTTTTAATCCATAAAAGGACTTGTCCTTTTATGCCATGATTTTTGAGCTTACTTAGGAGCCTTTGATGAGGAACTTTATCAAAAGCTTTCTGGAAGTCAAGGTAAACAATATCGATTGGATCCCCCTTGTTCACATGGTTCTTCTCAGGGGAAGGCCTCGGCCTCTCTGCCCTGTTGTTGGCCCTCCAGAGGAACTGGTTGGCCCCTGTGTGAGACAGGATGCTGGGCTGGATGGACTCTCACTGGTCTGATCCAGCAGGGCTCTTCTGATGTTCTTATTAGGGGAAGGCCTCGGCTTCTCTGCCCTGTTGTTGGCATTGACTGCTGCATCTCTCATCTGAAAGCAAGATAGTCGACAGCGTTGAATCCTGTCTGTATATTTGTCCCTGTAGCTGCAGCATTATACCCTGAGCTCCCCAAATCCCACCCTTCCCAAACTCCACCCCCAAAATCTCCAGGGATTTCCCAACCCCACACTGGCAACCGTAGGATCAAAACATCCATGGAGTGGGGCCAGCCCAGAATACAGTTTGTTGCAGCTGAGCTAACCTCCAGTGCCCATTTTGCAGAACAATCTGTGTTTTTTTAAATGAGGGGTAACCCCCCCCCCCAATATGATAGTGACATCCACTCATGCACAAAGATCACACACACAAAAAAAAAAACCAACCTCAGAACTTGGGCTGCATATTGGGCTGCACGGCACCTGAAGGAGGAGAGAGTCAGTGGAAGGGAAGGCCGAGCTCTGGAATAAAGGGAGGAAATGAAGACAGAGCTGGCAAGGGAAGAAGAGGAGGAGGAGGAGGAGGAGGTGGTGGTGGTGGTGTTTGGGGTGCACAGAATTGCAGAGGAGCAGGAGAAAGAGATTGGATTGATACCCACCCTTCACTCCCCGAAGGAGTCTCAGAGCGGTTTACAATCTCCATCCAGTTTGGTGCAGTGGTTAAGTGTGCCAGTTTGGTGCAGTGGTTAAGTGTGTGGACTCTAATCTGGGAGAACCGGGTTTGATTCCCCACTCCTCCACTTGCACCTGCTGATGTGACCTTGGGTCAGTCACAAGCTCTGCCACAGCTGTCCTTGAAAAAGAGCAGTTTGTGTCAGAGTTCTCTCAGCCCCACCCACCTCACAGGGTGTCTGTTGTGGGGAGGGGAAGGGAAAGGAGTTTGTAAGCCGCTCTGAGACTCCTTTGGGTAGTGAAGGGCGGGGTATAAATCCAATCTCTTCTTCTTCTTCTTCTTCTTCTTCCCCTTCCCCCAGCAGACACCCCGTGAGGCAGGTGGGGCTGAGAGAGCTCTTTCAAGAACTGCTTGTGAGAGAGCAGCTCTGAAAGAACTTGTGACTGACCCAAGGTCACCCAGCTAGATGCATGTGAAGGAGTGGGGGATCAAACCCAGTTCTCCTGGATTAGAGTCCGCGCTCTTAACCACCACACCAAACTGGCTCTGGAAGGTAGAGGAATAGAACCAGTGCAGGAAGCAGAGCTGAACCCAGGGCAGGGAGAAGTGGGGCAGGGAAAATAGGACTTCCTCTCCCCATCGTGTCCTTGTGGGTCCTCCCTCTTGTGTAATATAGACATATAAAAGTAAGGACAGTGATACACGGTCTAATATATTATTCTCCCATTTTTAATGGTGCGATTTGTATCCACCGCTACTCTTCCATTAATCTGAATAGCTCTGTAATAAGTTTGGTTCAGGTTTTATTTATTTCCCATCGGCAACAGTAAAATAAAGACAGAGACTGCAACACATGTGAGGCATTGGGCCCACTTCTATTATTTCATACCCTGAAAAATATTCTCGGGGCTAATCCAGATGTCAGTCGAGCGCATTAATGTGAATCAGATCCCGCCGCATCTTCAGAGATGCCCGGGCGAGAGGGACCGTTAGCTGCTTGACACTCTTACGATGATTAGCAAATAAACAATCTGCCGTTTGAAATATAGTCCCATAACTGAGTTCTTTCGGCAGACCGGGAGAACATACTTTTCTCTGGATGTTGTCAAGGCATAAAATTAAGAGAGTGACGAATTTCCCAGTGCTCCAGAACCACAGATAAAATGCTACTTCTGAAGGGGGATTCTATCTTTCCTCAAGAACGGAAGAACATTAAGAAGAGAGAGCGCATTATGTGCTACGTAGTTTATGTTTTCTAAGGGAATTCTCGGTCTGGTCTGTCCTGTATTTGTGCAGGGCAGGGTCGGCAAGAGAGGGGATCTATGGCAGATGCGAATGTACCCCCTTAGGATTTGTATCCCGCCCTCCCCTTACCGGGCTCAGGGTGAGTTCCAACAATATAAATATTGTACAAAGATATCGATACAGTATAATTAAAACCATGTTAAAACATATAAAACATGACGGTCATTGCCACCCACTGGAAAACGACAATGATGCCCTCAATTTCTCATTGGCGTAAGAAATGGTGGGATTTATACATCATGGCGAAACTCTCGGATAACCTTACGCGTCTTGACAAAATTCCTGCTCCTTCCGCCTTTATCACTATTTGGTTTCCTATACTAGAGTATCTACAACAATTTGACAATACTCCTAAGGAAATAGATGCTTTACGCCTATGGTAATAACCAAACACTCATTGGTTCACTCAGTCCTCATCCATTGTTCCACATTTAGCTCTACAAAGTATTACAGGTAAAAGAGTTAAGACATTGGTGCTAGAACGTTAGAATCAGGTGCAAGTGGAGGAGTGGGTACTCAAACCCGGTTCTCCCAGATTAGAGTCCGCGCACTTAACCACTACACCAAACTGGCCCACCACGATGATAATCAGTCTTCAAGCATTCACAGCTTGCTCACACCCTCGCTTTGTGCCATTATGGCTGGTCCTCATAAAAAGTATTATGTAGGCTGTGCTTTTGGGGGTGGGGTGGTATTTCTCACCAGCACGAGTCGAGGAGCACCTTAAAGACCGACACGATTTTCGGGATATACGCTTTCGGGAGCCAAAGTTCCCTCCCTCGGATACAAATCAGAATGGATATTCCTGGGTCCTTCTATCCCACTCAGAAGGTGGGAGGGGTATTGTAAAGAAAGGAGTCGGGATGCAAAGGTACAATGCAAAATGCAATCAGCTTGATTGGAGCAGGGGAGAAATGCTCAGGGACAGACACTTCACATCTGTAGTGAGGAAATTTCAGAGGGTAGCCCCATTGGTCTGCAGTAGAATTTTCGAGTCTGGTAGCCCCTTAGAGACCAACAGAGAGTCCTGTGTCCAGTTTTAGGTACCACATTTTAGGAAGGATGTTGACAAGCTCGAGTGTGTCCAGAAGAGGGCAACCAGGATGGCGAGAGGGTTGGAATCCAGGTCTTACGAGGAAAGGCTGAAAGAGTTGGGTCTGTTCAGCCTGGGAAAGAGAAGGCTTAGAGGGGACATGATTGCACTCTGGGCTGTCATGTAGGAGACGGAGCAGATCTATTCTCTCTTGCTCTGGATTCCAAGACTAGGTCTAATGGGTGGAAATGACAAAGGGAGTCGTTACCGGCTAAATATCAGGAGAAACTTCCTGACTGTAAGAGTGGTTGAGCAATGGAACAGACTGCCTCGGGAGGTGGTGGATATTCCTTTGCTGGACATTTTCAAGCGGAGGCTGGATGACCATCTTTTGGGTATGTTGTAGGTATGTAGAGCTATCTTTCAGCTATGCTCCTGCAGAGTGCAGGGGGTTGGACTAAATGACCTGCAAGGTCCCTTCCAACCTTAACATTCTATGATTCTAAGATTTTCGAGGTGTAAGTTTTTGAGAGTGAAAGCTCCCTGCCTCTTAAAAGCTTATGCCCCAAAATTCTTGTTGGTCTCCAAGGGGCTACTGGACTAAAATCTAGCTGTTCTACTGCAGAGCAACACAGCTCCCCTCTTTAAACTCCTGTAAAGTTGGCCTGTGGAGACGTCCCCTTTGGAGACATTCACTTGTCTCTGAACACCCAGGATTCTCTGGGCCTGACATTTTGCTTGGAACTCTTTGTCACCATGGAGAAACTGCTTAGCACAGTGGATGCTGGGAGCTTTTGCTGGCCACCGAGATCTTGAGGCAAGGGCTTTAGGAGCGGGTGTATTATCCGTCCTTCACCTAAGAATCTCATTATCCTTATCTTCGGTTAACGGTAGTTATCGTCCATGCTTTCTCCGCATCCGGCTCGTCTGTCTCCCTCTCCAGAGAGATGCTCATCTCCCTCAGGGCCAGAGGCCAACTCAACAAGTGCCGCTAAGCAGAAAGTTTGCCTTAAGAGAGAACTCACTGACGTCAGGGGGCTGCGCTGAGGAATGACTCAGTGTTCTGGGGATGTGACCCCAGAGATATTGCGGGAGGGGGGTCCTCATAGATGTGCAAAGGTAGATGCCTAATTGTTGGTTAATTGGCTATCGTGGGACTGCAGAGTCAACTGGGAGCAAACCCGGGCCAAGCCTACAGACCTGCAAGCTGAGTGTGAAAGAGTTTGCATTCCTTTCAGAGAAAGAAAATCCAGGGTTTACCTGGGGTTCAGCACAGGGAGGAGTTTTGTTTAGAGAATTGTCAGTTTGGTACCTGATAGCTCTGATTAGAGTCCAGTAGCACCTGAATGAACAATGAGATTTTGGGGGTATAAGCTTTTGAGAGTCGACGCTTATTTCATCGGATACCCTTTGTCAGAGCCTTGACTCTCCAAAGCTCATACCCAGAAAATCTGGTTGATCTCTATTCATTCATTCATTCATTCATTCATTCATTCAATTTATACCCCAGGCTATGAAACATGCTAATTGAGGAGCTTTCCTGAGGAGGTTCTTTTGTATATGGATTGTTTCCTGAGGAGGTTTCCTGTTTCCTGAGGAGGTTCTTTTGTATGTGGATGGGCTGTTGAAATTCTAATCTTATCTGTAGTGCTATTGTCAGTTGTAGAGCCTTTTGTGTTTTTCAGGACAGGGAACCATGCCCTATTTATTTTTAAACTCTCTTCTTTCCTGTTGAAATTGTGTTTATGTTTATGAATTTCAGTGGCTTCCCTGTGTAATCTGACACGGCAATTGGAAGTGTTGTCCAGCCTTTCAGTGTCTTGGAACAAGATACTGTGTCCTGTTTGAGTTAGGCTATGTTCAGCCACTGCTGATTTTTCAGGTTGGCCAAGTCTGCAGTCCCTTTCATGTTCTTTTATCCTCGTCTGCATGCTACGCTGTGTGGTCCCATGTGTTTTAAATGGCTTTTGCAATTTGGTATAAACCCAATCTCTTCTTCTCTTCTTCTTCTTCTTAAATTGCTTTTAACTGTTTTACTGATTCATGAATGTATTCTAATATTGTTGCGTACAGGGGAGGGCAGTGTAGAAGTCTAATGTATAAATAAATAAATAAATATTGTGGAAGCCGATGGCATCACCTGCAAACCTGGCTAAGTGGGGTCGGTGACAGCGTAGGAAAGGAGACGGTTTCCAGAGCTGTGCTGTTCATGATGGGGCAGCCACGCCCAAAGGGCCACGGCCATGTTTTCTTTGCGTCAACCCTTGACTGCCCAGTTGCCTTTGGTCCACTGTGAAGACGAGGTGGGTCCAAGGAGAAGTTCTCTGTCCTTCTGGGCTCCTTTCACTCGGTTTCCTTGTCCTCCGCAGGTGCACTGCAGTCCACTGTGTGATGCCGATGAACGCCACCTGCAGGCTTTAGAGAAACATGTGAGTAAAGGCAAAATTCCTACCTGCATGTGCGTGTGTGTTTCAGGCAGAAACGATCTCGGATAGGGATGGGCATGAACTGACTGGCAAACATGAGTTCGTGATGAATTTTGGCCAGTTCGTGGTTTGCGAACCAAGTTTGCGAACTGAAGAGTCCCTACGAAACTCCATGAATTTTAAGGCAGTTTACGGACGTTCGTGAACAGCAGAAAGCAAGGGTTTACATGGTTTGGAACCATTTAAATCCTTGCTTTCTGCTCTTCACAAAAAAACAGCTTAGCACCAGGGAGCCATTTAAACCCCTGCTTTCTGCTCCCCACCAAAAGCAGCGGGGAGCAGAAAGCAGGGGTCACGAACTGATACAAACTGGTTCGGATTGCAAACCAACCTCCAGGTTCGTTTCTGTTCGTGGTTTGGACAAACCACAAAAATTTCCTTCATGTCCATGCAGGTCCATCACTTGAGAATGTGAGCGTTGCCAGGGAGACCTGGTGGGAGGCTTACACAAAACCGGGAGCTTTGGAGCAACCCTCCCTCTCCATCTGTCTGGGTATTGTTGGTGCTGCCACGTGCTGAGCTTTCCACTCTCTGCTGCAAGAAGTGCATTGTGGGTAGGAAGCAATGCATCCTGGAGAAGGGCTCCGCTTTAGAAGAAGAAGAAGAAGAGATTGGATTTATATCCCGCCCTTCACTACCCAAAGGTGTCTCAGAGCAGCTTACAAACTCCTTCCCCTTTCCCTTCCCACAACAGACACCCTGTGAGGTAGGTGGGGCTGAGAGAGCTCTTGACAGAAACTGCTCTTTTTCAAGAACAGCTCTTATCAGAACTACAGCTTGCCCAAGGTCATCCAGCCAGGTGTAAGTGGAGGAGTGGGGAATCAAACCCGGTTCTCCCAGATTAGAGTCAGTGCACTTAACCACGACACCAAACTGGCTCTTTACATGCAGAATGTCCCAGGATCTATCCCCAGCTCTCAGATGCTGAGAAAGACTTTTCTCTGCTTGAGGCCCTGGAGCACGGTCACCAACCACAGTGGGCACCCGTGAGCTAGTTGCGAGGGTGATCTGAATTGTCATGACGATCTTCAGGTACGTTATTTCACAACCGCGATTTATCTGCCTTGGAAGTTGTGCTCTCCAGTCTGGAAAGCTGCTCCTTAACCTCAGGCACATAGGTGTGGTTTCTCAGGGATGTGACCAAGACACTCTGCTCATGCCTAGAAGCATGGACCTCTTCCACACCTGTCGTGGGTCCTGGCTCTGCTGAGGCTGACTACTCCTCAGATGAGGAAGAGGCAGGGAGCAACCGAAAGCTTGGTGGAAGAGCCCCGTCTTGCAGGTCCTGCAGAATTGTAATAAATCCCGCAGGGCTCTGATCTCACTCGGGAGCTCATTCCACCAGGCAGGCCGAGGCCAGACTCCCCGCCTAGTTCTCCTGAGTGCCCCAGACATAGGGCACGCTAGAGGCTGACTATGCAGGAGTGAAGAAGGAGTGCCAGACTGCAGCTCTTGCAAAGGCAAGAGGAAGAGTTATAAGCCTCTGCAGACTCAACTCCCAGGGAAGGGAGGACCTGCTCAAAAACCCTCCGTGCAGCTGCTTCAACACGGCAGCAACTCTGCGTAGAGCCAGTTTGGCATAGTGGTTAAGTGCGCAACTTCCCCAGTCCTCCACTTGCACCTGGCTGGATGACTTTGGGCAAGCCATAGTTCTGATAAGAGCTGTGCTTGAAAAAAGAACAGTTTCTGTCAAGAGCTCTCTCAGCCCCACCTATCTCACAGGGTGTCTGTTGTGGGGAGGGGAAGGGAAAGGAGATTGTAAGCCGCTCTGAGACACCTTTGAGTAGTGAAGGGCGGGGTATAAATCCAATCTCTTCTCTTGTTCCGCATAATCAGCAGCCACTCCTTGTCCTTGGAAACTTGCAGTCTTGACTTGACTTCCCAGCTATCCGACCTTTGGCTTTGTTACTGACCTTGATTAGAGACCGTGTTTCCAGCTTCTCCTGTGTAGTCTCAGTGGCAACCAGCCTAGACTGCACAGAGACACTGTGATCATGCCTAGAAGCTTGGACCTCTTCCAGACCACAGAGCGACAGCCAAGGCCCGACAGGGGGCTTCTGAAGCAAATTCCAGTGCACCGGAGACAGCAAAGCCCAGATGAAACTAAAGCGGATTCTTCTATGGCTCTGTCTGAGAAAGAGTTGGACGTTCCGAACGTGGCTGGGTGGTCCCTTGAATGGGACCAGTTTGGTGGAGTGTAAGAGACTCTCTCTTACAAGAGATTCTCGCCTTTCAGCTGCTCTCATCATTCCATGCCTCTTGGAGCAGACAGGGCTTTCCCACAGTCTCGTTTCCTCACTTGTGTGATCCTGTTGCTTGGGGGACAGGGGGGTTGTTCCTGTTCCGCTCATGTTTTGCTCCCTCTAGTGGTCGATTTGATAACACACTGGTTTATGTCAGCATATCTCCCTGCAGATTTAAATAGCAGGTTTTTATGCCGGACATAAAAAGATGTAATATCTAATTGACCACTGGAGGGAGCACGTGAACACATGAAACTGCCTTCTACTGAATCAGACCCTTGGTCCATCAAAGTCAGTATGGTCCACTCAGACTTGCAGCGCCCTGGCCCCAAGTCAGCCTGTCCACCAGCTCCTCACAGAACTCCTTGGCAAAAGGTGAAAAAGCCCCCAAGAGCAGTTACAATGACCTGGACCGCAAGATCCTCCAACTGTGCGGTAAGGCAGGAATAAAAGCAGATTGGGAAACCGTGCTGGGGGCAGCTATAAGCAGCCGGTATGATACTGGCAACAGAGGGCTTTCCCCCATGTGTTATTTCCTCACTTGTGTGCCCGTATTGCATTGCTTTTTCTTTCTTTTTCCACATGTGTTTGGCTCCCTCTAGTGGTTGCTTCGATATTTCATCACTGTATCTTCAGCTTGCTCGTAAATAAGCTGGAGGTACAGCGATGAAATATCAAGGTGACCACCAGAGGGAGCCAAAGATGTGAGGGAAAGGAGAAAAACCTGATGCACTCCTGGCACACAAACAACAAAAATAAGATGTGTGGAAGAGCTCAGAGATAGCAGACAGAAGGAGACGATTCTCTTGAAGAAAGCCAAAAGCACTTTGAGAGAGTCCTTTAAAGTAGGAAGGACACCTTGTGAAATTCAGTCACAGATTCACAAAACAGTCAGACCTTCATTCATCTCTTTCCTGCCCGGCGTATTCTGCATCGTGTCCTAACACAAAAGCTCAGGCCAGATTATATTCTTCTTTGTTCTTTTTACAGGGGAGCTGTATGACTTGGACGCAGCGTCGCTCCAGCTCAAAGTCATTAATTATGTGAGTACTTCAAAACCATGGCCCTGACTTTCAACTTGCCTGTATTCATTGGATTCTCTCCGTCTCCACTGGATAACAAAAGAGCCGCCAACTTTGGGTTTGCAGATTCCTGGAGATACTGAGTTTGGAGCCTTGGGAGATCAGGGTTTGGGTAGAAGAGGGACCTTAGCAGAGTTTAATGTTGTAGAGCAGGGGAGTCGAACTCATTTGTTATGAGGGCCAGATCTGACATAAATAAGACCTTGTTGGGCCGGGCCGTGTGCGTCATAAAATGTAATGCCAGGTAGCGGAGAAATAAACTTTATAAAAGACACAAACACAAAGGGTTTTTTTTAACTTCTGTTAAAAGGTCACATCAGCAGGTGCAAGTGGAGGAGTGGGGAATCAAACCCAGTTCTCCCAGATTAGAGTCCGCATGTCAAGGCAGGGCCAGGGAGCGCAGGTTAATCAAAGCAAGTCCGATAGCCAGTCCTGGATTCAGCCAAGAGTTCAGTCAGCAAAACGTTTAAACAAGTCCTAAACAGTTCACACAGCCAGAGTCAAACGTACCGGAGGTCAGAGTCCATAAATCAGGTGAAGTCAGATAAACGCAGAGCCAAAGCCGTAGTCAAACACGATGCCAAGGGTCAAGAAGCCAGAGTTCCGAAGCCAAGTGACAAACTGCCAAGAGGTCAAAGGATCCGGAGCAAGGTCACACAGGAGGAGTCTCAGAGCAGCTTACAAACTCCTTTCCCTTCCCCTCCCCACAACAGACACCCTGTGAGGTCGCTGGGGGCTGAGAGAGTTCTGAGAGAACTACCCTTGAGAGAACAGCAACAAAGTTGCCAGCATGAATTGCTCAAAGCACCAGGTCTTTTAAAATAGCATGCTGGCTCATTAACTCATTAGCTCCTTGAAGCAAGGTCCAGGCTGCTGTCAAAACTGAGGACTGAATGAGCGTCGACCATGCATGCATGTAGCCTTCCGTCTCTCATTCAGCTCCTGCCGTCTTTGGTTTCTGAGCCGGTTAACAGGTGGGGGAGAGTTGGGTGGTGATGCACTTGGGCCAGGCAGTGCCTGATCAGACTCAGGTGTCTCCTGGGGAGTGCTATCCTCCTCAGGACTTACATTTTCCTCAGTTAAAGGTGCCAAGTCCACCTGTTCCTGGCTGTAAGGCTCTGCTTCTGCATCCACGTCAGGGGCAGGCATGACACCGCACACTTAACCACTACACCACACTGGCTCTCAGGAGATAATGTAGCGGGAGAAAAGAGGAAAAGTCCAGCAGCACCTTCAAGACTCACAAAATTGGTGGTAGGGGGAGGAGCTTTCGTGAGTGCCGGCTCACTTCTTCAGATGCAGCTAGAATGTGAGTCCATCTGCTCTTCTATCACAAGGTTGATGGATTCCCATTCTGTACGGCTAAATGTGGAACCTTCCGTGGAGACAGACCAAGATGGGCAGCCGCGTTATTCTGTCTGCAGCAGGAGACTCTTGCTCTTTTCTACAGTTTGCACACGAAGAAAACTGTATTTAGCAACCGTATTTAACAGTTTTCAGGCCAGGAGCACCCTTTTAAAACAATGGCATTAAACATAACAACCCCTTAATTAAAAGCCATTTATTTGCTGCATCGAAATGTCATTGTATGTTCGCCGTACAAGATATCAGTCGTGAAGCTGTACAGCTGTTTTGTATTTAAGCCCATTAACAGATCACTTAATCCTTTGTTTGCGGAAGCCTTGAGCAGATTAGAGGCTGAGTTTACTCGTGGTTCGCTGGGCGTACGAGCTGTGAGTTTTGAAGGAAACCATCCAGAGAAGCGCCCTCCTTTTCTAATGGTCCCACAGCCAGGGGGTCTCTCCACTCCTTCTCTGCCCCAGTCTGCTTGCCTGCCCACCATGTTCTGGTGACGTGAATCCTCTTGGCTTCAGCGGATAGGGAGGGCTGGCAGGGCTATGGGTAGTGACGTTGTCACAGCTCAGGTGGGGTGTCACCTGACGCTGCCACCACTCTGGATTTAGGATCCCTTGAGAAGGCCCAGAGCACCCTCCCGAGACCTTCAGACCTCCCTTTTGGCTGAATAATAGGTGTGAGGACCAGGCAGAGTAAACAACAAGGGAAAAGGTTTATTTTATAGGAGGTCAAGCAAACAAGGTGCAGGAATAATAACAGGAAGGGGGTGAAAAGAAAAGAAATCAAATGCCCTAACATGTCTAAATATACTGTCCCTAGCTCACTATTCCAAGTGGCCTTAGACTACTCACCCTTCCCTCAGGGTGAGGGTTTCTTCCCCACAGCAGCCTCTCTCCTGGCCCTGTTCCCTGGGAAGAAGAACAGCTTCTCCTCTTGCACCAGTTCTTTTATTATAAATCCCCTTTGTGATTGGCTAATTTTGGCTCCAAAGCCTCTCAGGGGCTTCTGGGAGTTGTAGGCCTAGCCTCCTCCCACTGCTACACAGGCTCCCTGGGCCTGCTAGGCCTTGCTTGCAAGGCCCAGATTGTGAGAGACGTACATCAGAAAGGAATCTCACTTACGGACCTCTGTAGCCCCATGTCCAGTCGGAAGGACCAGGCAGTGGGTGATGTGAAAGACCTCTGCCTGAGACTCTGGAGAGCGGCTGCCAGGCTGAGCAGACAAGCGGCCATTTCTGCCCTCTCCTTTTAATCCATGTTCACCGCAGCATCCTCCAAGCAGTTCTGCACTAAAATCGAATTCAACCTTCTTTTAAAATCCAAGTTTCCCCCGCCCATTCTGCATTACATTCCCTCCCTTCGGTGGTCAGCCCAGTTTCAGCCTGCTGTTGCCCCGGGTAATTTGGTTGCTGTTTTGCCCTGGACTCGAATTGCCTCAACTTGAACACAGAAAATCCGGAGTGGCAGGCAAATGCGGAAAAGGCCAATGGTCCGGTTCAGTGTAAGGCAGATTCATGTGTGGAGGAGGGACTGTGGCTCATTGGCAGAGCATCTTTTTGGCATGCAAAAGGTCCCAGGTTCGATCCCCGTCACTTCCAATTAAAAGGACCAGGCAGTGGGTGATGGAAAAGACCTCTGCCTGAGACCCTGGAGAGCCATGGAGAGGGGCCGTGGCTCAGTGGAAGAGCATCTGCCTGCCGTGCAGAAAGGTCCCAGGTTCAATCACCAGCGGCGTCTCCAGTTAAAAGGAACAGGCAGGAAGTGATGGGAAAGTCTTCCTCTCTCTGAGAACTTGGAGAGCTGCTGCCAGTCTGAGTGGACAATACTGGCATTTATGGACCAAAGGTCTTATTCAGTATAAGGTGGCTTCATGTATTGGGGAAGGGCTGTGGCTCAGTGGAAAAGCATCTGCTTGGCATGCAGAAGGCCTCAGGTTCAACTCCCATCACCTCCAATTAAAAGGACGTCCATATGTGACCCTGCAGTGCTGCTGCTGGTCCGAGCAGACAATACTGACCCACCCTGATGGACAGAGAGCCTTCTTCCATAGAAGACAGCTTCAGGTATTCAGTGAAGTCTGCCTCCCTTGGCATATTAGCATATTAGCAACAGAGAAGAAGAAGAAGAGATTGGATTTATACCCCGCCCTTCACTACCCAAAGGTGTCTCAGAGCAGCTGACAAACTCCTTTCCCTTCCCCTCCCCACAACAGACACCCTGTGAGGCAGGTGGGGCTGAGAGAGCTCTTGACAGAAACGGCTCTTTTTCAGGAACAGCTCTTATCAGAACTCTGGTCAGGTGCGAGTGGGGAATCAAACCCGGCTCTCCCCAATTAGAGTCCGCGCACTTAACCACGACACCAAACTGGCTGTCAAGGCAAAGAGCTCTGCTGCACTTACAAGTTTATGGGAGGCAGTGCCGTCAAGCCAAGGAGCCGGAGCGGCCCGCGTTGGTGCCCGCCGCCCTCGCCATCTGCCGATGCCATGTAAAACCTTTACGCCCCCCTTTTTAAGAGCCTCATAAAATGTGTGTGTGGTTCTCCCCCCCACCCCGTGTTTTACTCTTCCCCCAAGCGGCGTCAGCCTGCTGCCGGGCCCAGACCGAAGTGCTGGCGCTCCGTTTTCATTGCCAGAGCGATCGAAACAAATCAGCCGTTAAACTGAGGTTCATCTTTGGGCCATTTGATTAATTTTTTTTACAACGCTGGAAAAGTCACGGCTGCGGACAGATCTATCTTGGTGGCAGCTGCAGATACCCTCTTGCTGGCTGGCTCCATGGCCCGTAAGTTCAAGAAAGCCCCCCCTTTGCCAGACAGAGGCTTCCTCGGGCCTGAGTCGGAGCAGGTCAGGAGTCCTCCGGCTGGTAGTAAAGAAGAAGAGCTTGGATTTATTCCCCGCCCTTCACTACCCGGAGGAGTCTCAGAGCGGCTGACAAACTCCTTTCCCTTCCCCTCCCCACAACAGACACCCTGTGAGGTAGGTGGGACTGAGAGAGCTCTTGACAGAAACGGCTCTTTTTCAAGGACAGCTCTTGTCAGAGCTACGGCTTGCCCAAGGTCATCCAGGAGGTGCAAGCGGAGGAGTGGGGAATCAAACCCGGTTCTCCCACATTAGAGAAGAAGAAGAGGAGGAGGAGGAGGAGATTGGATTTATACCCCGCCCTTCACTACCTGAAGGAGTCTCAGAGCAGCTTACGAACTCCTTTCCCTTCCCCTCCCCACAACATACACCCTGTGAGGTCGCTGGGGGCTGAGAGAGCTCTGAGAGAACTGCCCTTGAGAGAACAGCTCTGAGAGAACTTGTGACTGACCCAAGGTCACCCCAGCATGTGGAGGAGTGGGGAATCCAACCCGGTTCTCCCATCTTAGAGTAATTTACTACACCAAACTGGCTCTCAAACAGTTTATATTTGCTCCTCTCAGGACAGCTGCAGAGGCTTGCTTGGGGTGGGGGAAGCTGTAATTCTGGGGCCCCATCCTGGACTTTTACGGAGGATCCTAGAATCGCCAAGATCGCCCCGTCTCCCAGATTCTTCTCTGCTAGTGCCTTCCCCACTGCCCAAACCCCTATTCTGCAAAAGTCGTCGTTTCTGTGTAACATTTCATAGAATCATAGAATGTTACAGTTGGAAGGGACGTTGCAGGTCATCCAGTCCAACCCCCTGCACTCTGCAGGAGCAGAGCCGAAAGGCAGCCCTACAACATACCCGAAAGATGGCCGTCCAGCCTCCGCTTGAAAATGTCCAGTGAAGATAAGCCTTCTCTTTCCCAGGCTAAACAGACCCAACTCTTTCAGCCTTTCCTCGTAAGACTTGGATTCCAACCCTCTCACCATCCTGGTTGCCCTCTTCTGGACACGCTCCAGCTTGTCAACCTCCTTCCTAATTTCCCTGCATTAGAGTCGTGTGCTTTGAGTGTGGCATTTGGATGTCAGGGAATCAGCCGGCACACTGCCCGACTCATGGCCCGGCCTCGCATGGAATGCCCTCTCCTCTCGCTCTCAGAGGAGGGCGGAGAAGGAGAGCCAGGATCCTGGATTACTACTTCTTTCCCGGCTTCTCCTCCCGGCACTCCTGCCAGGGAGACAGGCGGAACCTAATTTCTCAAAAAGAGGACGACTGCACGCCAAGATTGCTTGGACGGCCCCGACTGTAGGTGTGGGCCTGGCTCTCTTTGCTATAATGAGCGCTATGAGTGTGGCATTTGGATGTCAGGGAATCAGCCAGCACACTGTCCGACTCATGGCCCGGCCTCGCATGGAATGCCCTCTCCTCTCGCTCTCAGAGGAGGGCGGAGAAGGAGAGCCAGGATCCTGGACTACTACTTCTTTCCCAGCTTCTCCTCCCGGCACTCCTGCCAGGGAGACAGGCGGAACCTAATTTCTCAAAAAGAGGACGACTGTGTGCCAAGGTTGCTTGGAAGGCCCGACTGTAGGTGTGGGCCTGGCTCTTTTTGCTATAATGAGCGCTACCAGGGAAAGGCATGCTTTGCATGCTAAGGAACACCCTTGACATTGAGGGGCCTGCAAGACAGCCGCTCTCCGGCAGGCTTTTAGCTGAGGCCGCGGGCGTCCGTGTATGGCCTCCCCGAGGTTGTTGTCACCCAGCTACCAAGAAGAAGAGGAGGAGGAGATTGGATTTATAGCCCACCCTTCACTACCCGAAGGAGTCTCAGAGAGGCTTATGATCTCCTTTCTCTTCCCCTCCCCACAACAGACACCCTGTGAGGTGGGTGGGGCTGAGAGAACTCTGACACAAACTGCTCTTTTTCAAGGACAGCTGTGCCAGAGCTTGTGACTGACCCAAGGTCACATCAGCAGGTGCAAGTGGAGGAGTGGGGACACACCAGCAGCTGCCTGTGGAGGAGGAGTGGGGAATCAAACCCGGTTCTCCCAGATTAGAGTCCACGCTCTTAACCACAACACCAAACTGGTGTAATATGCTCAGCAACCTCTCACAGCCAGCTGATTCTGTCGGTCTGTGATGATTGCCTTTTTTTATTGTTGTATTTTCAGGTTTTCGGTTGTATTCATTGTATTACTGATATGGGCCCCGGTCAAATTGGGGAAATAGGCGCAGCCAAAAGAGAAGCGCGGCAGCGGGATCAGACAGATCCCCCCAGCCGCGCAGCTTCTCCCTGGCATGATCCCATGCCGGGGGGAATCCACAAAGCGAGGCGAGCCCACTGCGCATGCATGTGCATGCGCAGTTCGGCAGGACCTCACATGCTGCGGGAGAGACGGGCACGCCAGCGATCACACATCCGCCCCTGCAGCGGATTTTTCGGTAAGTACTAGTGTTTCGTAGGGTTTTTTTTTTTATCCGCATCTTCGGCCGGAAGAGACGGATCGGGGACGGGTGTGCGCTGCTATTGCGGTGTGATCATGCCCGTTTGATGCGCCCCCGATCCGTCCCTCTTGCGGATCAAAGCCTCCCGTGTGACCGGGGCCATGGTGTAACCTGCCCTGAGCCCGCTTGCAAGATGGGCGGGCTATAAAGAAATAAATAAAGGGTGGCATTATGTGCCCCAGGGCTGGCTGTTAAGATAGGCCCTGAGGAGAAAGAAGACACGCACACCCCAGATCTAGAGCTAACCTTCCCAGGACTTGCCCTGGAAATGGAGCAAGTCTCTTTCTCAGGGCTTTTTTTGTAGAAAAAGTCCAGCAGGAACTCATTAGCATAATAGGCCACACCCAACAGCAGACACTCATTAGCATATTAGGCCACACCCCTGACAGCACAGCATATTAGCATAGTAGGCCGCACCCCCATGTTGCCAGAAGTGTGGTCATCCAGCCACACCCACCTTTTGCTTCTTATTCTGTTTACCTTGTCAAAACGGTCCAGAGCTTTTTTTGTAGCAGGGACTCCTTTCTATGGTAGCCCACACACCCCTAACGTAGCCAATCCTAATGAGTTTCTGCTGTTGGGTGTGGCCTATTATGCTAATGAGTTCCTGCTGGGCGTGGCCAACTCAGGAGCCAGCCGGAACTCCGTTCCTGTGCGTTCCTGCCCCAAAATAGCCCTGCTCTTTCTTCTTGTGTTGCTAACAGACCTCTCTCTCTCTCTCTCTCTCTCTCTCTCTCTCTCTCTCTCTCAGCTGAAGCAGGAAACCCAGTCTCCGTGCTGCTGCCTCCTGTTGGTATCAGAAGATAACCACCAGCTGTTCTGTCAGGTGAGTTATGCCAAAGCTTCAAGCGCCAAAGCGGTCCCCGCTCTATTTGCGTCTTGTGTTAAGTGCCGTCAAGTGACTCCCCGACTTATGGAGACCCTGTGATTTAATGTCCCCTAAAACGCCTTGACTTAGTTAGCCCCGGCTACCTCGATCTCAGCAGATCTCGGAAGCTAAGCAGGATAGGTTCTGGCTAGTATTTGGATGGGCGACCTCCAAGGAATACCAGGGTCAGGACACAGAGGCAGGCAGTGGCAAACCACCTTTGAAATGTCTCTTACCTTTAAAAAAACAACCCCAAGACTAGGTCGCCACCTAGAGGTGCATAACACTCAAAGAGCTAGAACTTCTGGCTGCTGGACAATCTTAGGATCTCCTGGCTATACTACACACACTGCCATACATTAATTAGGTGGGTAGGTGGGTCTGAGAGAGCTCTTTCGACGACTGCCCTTGAGAGAACAGCTCTGAGAGAACTTGTGAATGACCCAAGGTCACCCCAGCAGCTGCATGTGGAGGACTGGGGAATCAAACCCGGCTCTCCCAGATTAGAGTCCACCACTCCTAACCACTACACCAGGCCAGTGTTCCCTCTAAGCTGAGTTAGTGTGAGTTAGCTCAGAGTTTTTTAGCCTCCGGCACACACATTTTTGTCTTAGCTCAAGAAGGAGGGCTCCAGAGCAGTGTTCCCTCTAAGCTGAGTTAGTGTGAGTTAGCTCACAGTTCTTTAGCCTTCGGGCTCACACATTTTTCTCTTAGCTCAGGAAGGGTGCGCTCCAGAGCTGTTCCCTCTAAGCTGAGTTAGTGTGAGTTAGCTCACAGTTTTTTTAGCCTCCGGCTCACACATTTTTCTCTTAGCTCAGGAAGGATGGGCTCCAGAGCAGACTGATTTATGCAGGAGCCAAATCGCTCACTCACAACTTTAATGCCAGTACCTCACAAAGTAGAATTTTTACTCACGAGACTCCACAGCTTAGAGGGAGCATTGCACTAGACTGGCTTTTACTCTACCCCCCCACCACCAATTATCCCCACTCCCCTGGTAATCTTGTGGGATTTTCCTCATGAACATTGTTTGTTATTGGCTTTAAGTAAAACTTCTTTCTTCCTTCGGGCTGGTTATGGTTCTTAAACCTTCCTTTGTTCTTACAAACCCCCAACAAGCAGAAACTGAACCGCGAGAAATCAATCGCTGCGATTCGAGATTCTACGGTGCTGTTCCATATTAGACCATAAAGCGCGAGTCCCCATCCATCCCCCCCGCTCGCCACGTGAACGGCCTGAATGAAAAAGCAAAGTATTTATTTAACGACAACGTTTCTTTTTTAATACCGCAATATACCCAAAAGGCTTCCCGGAGCAGCTTGCAGATTAAAATCAACCCGTTAATACCCAAAGGCTAATTTAAATGACAGCTAAAACGTTGTAAAATATTTCATAAATCAGAAACCGGGGGGGAACAATCGGGCTCGGGAAGATTATATTTCAATCCCAAGCGCCTGTCAGAAATGAAAGACGTGTTTGCCTGCCTGTAAAACAAGGCAAGGAAGGGAGAAAGATGGGCTGTCAGGAAGCGGAATGATTCCACAGTGGAGGGGAAGATGTTCCCGCATCCAGGGGTAGAGGGGAAAAGGAAATGGACTGGAGGGCCGGCAGAGGCCACTGGTGATGGCCGCCACAAAACGACAGGAGAAAACAGAGGGCCGGCATACATCACATGTCCCTGCTACTGGCCACGTCCAAAGACACGAGAACAAAACAAGAGCCCTGCTGAGACCAGGGAGGGTCCATCTAGCCCAGCATCCTGTCTCACACAGAGGCCAGCCAGTTCCTCTGGAGGGCCAGAAACAGGGCAGAGAGGCCGAGGCCTTCCCCTGATAAGAACATCAGAAGAGCCCTGCTGGATCAGGCCAGTGAGGGTCCATCTAGTCCAGCCTC